>NC_092499.1:81361000-81667833 GCF_047511675.1 Marmota flaviventris | reverse complement strand
TGTCATAGTAGCATTATTATTCATTAAATAATAGTTTTCATCTTAAAAAATTGATTAATTTGCATTTCTCTAATTGCTAGAGATAATGATCATTTTTTCATATATTTGTTGATTGATTGTATATTCTCTTCTGAGAAGTGTCTGTTCAGGTCCTTGTCCAATTTATTGATTGGGTTATTTGTTTTTGTGTGTGTATTTAGCTTTTTGAGTTTTTTATATTCCCTGGAGATTAATGCTCTATCTTATGTGTGAGGATAAAAATTTGCTCCCAAGATGTAGGGTCTCTATTCACCTCACAGATTATTTCTTTTGCTGAGAAGAATGTTTTTAGTTGGAATCCATCCCATTTATTGATTCTTGGTCTTAATTATTGTGCTATTAAAATATATAAAAAAATCTTTCTGATCTCTAGAAATTAGAGAAATGCAAATCTAAAGTATTCTAAGATTTCATCTCACTCCAGTCAGAATGGCAGCTATTATGAAGGCAAACAACAATAAGTGTTGGTTAGGATGTGGGAAAAAAGGTACACTCATACATTGCTGGTGGGACTGCAAATTGGTGCAGCCAATTTGGAAAGCAGTATGGAGATTCCTTGGAAAACTGGGAATGGAACCACCATTTGACCCAGCTATTCCTCTTCTCAGACTATACTCAAAAGACCTAAAAATGGCATACTACAGGGACACAGCCACATCAATGTTTATAGCAGCACAATTCACAATAGCTAGTCTATGGAGCCAACCTAGATGTCCTTCAATGGATGAATGGATAAAAAAAAATGTGGCATTTATACATAATGGAATATTACTCTTCAATAAAAGAGAATAAAATCATGACATTTGCAGGGAAATGGATGGCATTAGAGCAGAATATGCTAAATGAATTTAGCCAATCCCCAAAATACAAATGCTGAATGTCTTCTCTGATATAAAGGAGGAGCCTCAAAATGGGGTAGGGAGGAAGAGCATGAGAAGAAAATTACCTCTAGATAGGGGAGAGAGGTGGGAGGGAAAAGGAGGGAGAAGGGGAATATGGAAGGAGACCCCCTTCGTTATACAGAATACAGATATGACAATGTGAGGGGAGAAAAAAATAATTGTGTCATATTAGATTGGGTAGAGAGAAGTGATGGGAGGGGAGGGGAGGGGAAGGGGGGAATGGAAGTACAGCAGAATAAAATAGACATTATTATTGCTGTGGGTATATACGTGACTGCATGACTAATGTAATTCTGCATCCTGTACACTCAGAAAAATGAGAAATTATATCCCATCTGATTCAACTGTATATGTCAAGATCATTGTACTGTCATGTGTAACTAATTGAAACAAATTTAAAAAAGAAAGAAATATGCAGATTCCTTGGAATACTGTAAATGGAATCACCATTTTACCCAACTATCTTTCTCCTTGGTGTATACCCAAAGGAATTAAAAACAGCATTATGACAGGGACACAGGCACATCAATGTTTATAGCAGCACAATTCACAATACCTAAAAGTGTGTAACCAATCTAGATGCCCTTCAGTAGATTGTAATTGTAATGCATTCTGCTGACATTTATTTTAAAATCAATAAAATAACAATGAAAGATTTATTAAAACCTCACTATAAATATTAGAAAGTTCTTATAAATAATATTATGTATATTTCCCCAAAAGATGACAACCATAATGATGTGCAGGAATCAGAGTGAAAACAGATGGAAAATAGACCAAATGGTATTTTAGAGGCAAAGGGATATTAGCAAGTAGAGTTGGGGCTCTGTTTAAACAAAACCAAGAGTAGGAGCTCCAAGAAAAACTCAGTAAAGTCTTCAACTGGCATTAACCCATACTACAGCAGGAAGGGAAGAGCTAGCACTGTGCTTCCCCTCAGGAAATTAATATCCTTTGACCCCCACCTTAAGATACCCCTTGCTTCAAGGAATGCAGCTGCAGACAGCATCCAGTTGTTGCCATTGCAGTTTTTCCAGCAGCACTCACATGGACATCACTGTTCAATCTCCAATCCAGTGATTGATAAAAATGAGTGTGCCAGAGCCTGGGAATTTCCACCCAATTCAGAATTTCTCTAAGTTCCAGTCTTTGCCCAGGAGCTCCCATCAACCTGGTTAAGACCTCCCTAGAGCTGCCCTGCAGTCTGAGGCTATTCCATGCAATTCGCCTTCCTTTCCCCTGTTCTTGTAAAGAAGTACTTCATATATTTTTTCAGTGTTGATTTTTGTTTATATATTTATTTAAAAATTAAATGTGTAATACAAAAATGCACACATTAATGGGGAAACATGATGTTTCGATACATGTAATACATTGTGTAATACTGAAAACAGGGTATACACAACCATCTCCTCAAACATTTTTGTGTGATGAGAACTCAAGATCTTTTCTCCATTTTAAAATATACAGTAACTGTCATGTATATCTAAAAAGAAAAAATAAAATAAAAATATATATGGAATACATTATTATCATTTTCTAGTCACCCCACTGTACAACTTGGTACCCACTGATCAACGTCTTCCCAGTCTTCCTTCGTCTACTCTTCCAGCATATGGGAACCACCATGCTGGTTACAACTTCCATGGTTCAACATTTTTAGATTCTACAGGGGAGTTGTCCTTGTCTTACTTGCCTGGCTTAATTGATTTAGCATAATGAAGACTTAGCTAATCCATGTTATTTCAAATGACAGGATTTCTATCTTTTTATGGCTAAATAATATTCCATTGTGAATGTGTACCAATCTTTTTTTTCCATTCATCTGCTGGTGGACACTTTGGTGGTTTCCACATCTTTGCTATTTTAAATAGTGCTACAATAAACATGGGAGTATAGACATTTCTTCTACATGTTGAATTCTTTTTTTTTGATCAATACCCAATAGTGGAATTGTTGTATCATATATGGTAGTTCTATTTTTAATTTTCTGAGGAACCTCCATACCATTTCCCACAATGGCTGTACTAATGTGCATTTCCACAAACATTGTACCAAAATTTTCCTCTTCTGCACTTTCTTGCCATCATTTACACTTTGCCTCTTTGATGAAAGGCATTGTCAGTAGAGAGATGCTGGCATTTTGTTATGGAGGTCTTCTCTGCCTGCTCCTGTTCCCGTTTCATGTGATTTTTGCCTATAGTCTTTCTCCCTTTACAGGTATTTCTCTATTTTTTTTAAATTTTTTATTAGTTGCTCAAAACATTACAATGATCTTGACATATCATACATTTGATTCAAATGCGGTATGAATTCTTATTTTTCCACATGTACAGATTGTAGTATCACATTGGTTTATACATACAGCCATATTAGTGTCTATTGTATTCTGCTACCCTTCCTATTCCCCCCTCCCCTTCCCTCCCATCACCTCTCTCTACCCAATCTACTGTGACACATTTCTCTCTCTTTCTTTTTTCTTCCCCCTCACACCATCTTATATGTAATTTTGCATAACAATGAGGGTCTCTTTCCATCTTCCATGCAATTACCATTCTCTCTCCCATTCCCTCCCACCTCTCGTCCCTATTTAATGGTAATCTTCTTCTCATGCTCTTCTTCCCTGCTCTGTTTTGAGTTGCCCTCCTATATCAAATAAGAAATTCAGCATTTGTTTTTTAGGGATTCACTTATGCTTCACTTCTGCTCTAATGCCATCCATTTCCCTGCAAATGCCATGGTTTTGTTGTTTTTTAGTGCTTAGTAATATTCCATTGGGTATAATTGCCACATTTTTTATCCATTCATCTATTGAAGGGCATCTGGGTTGGTTCCACAGTCTAGCTATTGTGAATTGTGCTGCTATGAACATTGATGTAGCTGTGTCCCTGTAGTATGCTCTTTTAAGGTCTTTTGGGTATAGTTCGAGAAGAGGAATAGCAGGTTCAAATGGCGGTTCCATTCCCAGCTTTCCAAGGAATCTCCATACTGCTTTCCAAATTGGCTGCACCAATTTGCAGTCCCACCAGCAATGTACAAGTGTACCCTTTTCCCCACATCCTTGCCAGCACTTATTGTTGTTTGACTTCATAGTGGCTGACATTCTTTGGAGTGAGATGGTATCTTAGAGTAGTTTTGATTTCCATTTCTCTGATTGCTAGAGATGGTGAGCATTTTTTGTGTATTTGTTGATTGATTGTATATCCTCCTCTGAGAAGTGTCTGTTCAGGTCCTTGGCCCATTTGTTGATTGGGTTATTTGTTTTCTTATTGTTTAATTTTTTGAGTTCTTTGTATACTCTTGATATTAGGGCTCTATCTGAAATGTGAGGAGTAAAAATTTGTTCCCAGGATGTAGGCTCCCTATTTACCTCTCTTATTGTTTCTCTTGCTGAGAAAAAAAAACTTTTTAGTTTGAATACATCTTTACAGGTATTTCTAAAGGAAATCTAATTCTGTCAAGACTGCTGCTTCACAGTGTACCTGAAGTGACACTGATACATGGTTTGTGACAAAATAGTAACAGGAGTACCGGATGTTTAAATTTATGAAGAGTTGTATTAAAAAATTGCGTACTCAAGCTTCAGACACAAAACCACCTTTCCTACTCCATTATGATGATGACTCAGAAGAATGATGATATGCATCAATTAAGTCCTGGAGAAGCGGGAACTGCACCACCAAGTGCACAGAGAATGATGGGATGTAAGTTACACTTAATGGTTCTTTGAGGCATGGGGAGAACTGAAATGACAATATATCTATGAAGAAGATGATATTCACTAAGCTTGTATCAAAGGCTGTGGGAATATAATAAAATGTCTTTCTTCATTTACAAATAATTATTGAATTTTATTTAACATTAATATGGGAATACAAATATTCATATTTCTTAACTATTGGTAAAAGAAAACAGATTGCCTCTTCTGACTTTGATCAAGTTCTTATCAGAGGCCCTGTCCAGGGACCTTGCTTGGATCCCAGGTGGCCACATTTGCATACGAAGTGGGAAAAGATGGCACATTGGAAAATGGTGTTTGTGCCATTTGATCAAACTGTGGAGAAGCAGCTACATTTTTTTCTCTCCAGGTCTCACAAAAGCAGGTACCATTTATAGAAACGAAAACCAGGTTGCACACATGTGTAGATTAACTAGGCTTGTGAGTCTGTGGGTCAGACATAATTCCTTGGCATCTGTCTTAAGCAGGAGAAATTCAGACTTCTTGTTCTGGACTACAAGTTCAATTAATTCTCAGACTCTTCATACTCTTGTTGTTTTGTTATCAACTATTTTTTCTAGCTCATATGCTGGGAAATAACAAGTAAGTTTATCATAAAAGTTCTGTTCTCTTGGCTCAAAATGACTGAAACTCTGGAACCTAATGCCTCCAGAAAAAAATAAAATAAAATATCACCCTATATAAATATCTTTTCTTTATTTAAACATGAATAGAATATTATAGTTCATAGCAGTAAACTGAAGGGATCACAAACAACACTTGTACAAATACAAATCACAGAAAGCCTGCAAGGAAGCCCATTGTAATGCTTCAATAAGTTGTTTTGGAAGACTGTGTATACCCCCTTTAAGTATAATTAACCCAGGAATATACATTGCTTTTCATCCCCAACACTTTTTCTTAAAAAAGCCTTCGACATAGAATAATTTTAGTTATTAAACTACACATGAAAATGTTTAATATTCTCTTTATTGTAAACACTTCTGTTATCCTCAAATCCTACTTTGTTATTTCTCAAAACCATAAGAGGAATGAACAGGTAAGGGAACATAGTAGCATTAGCCTGATATTAATGTGAAACAGATATAATTAGGGATTTTGATAATTTTTAAAAATCTAGTAAACATTTAATGTCCATTTTTTTTAAAAAAAAGGTGTTTTCAGAGCCATTTAATTACTACTTATCACTAGGAATTGGTCAGTTTCCATTTTGCTCTATTCTGCAGCTAATGACATTTGACCCCTGGGGGAAATAATGTACAGGAAAGAACTATTTTCTCCAGAAAGCCAGCACCAAGGCAGATACTTGTTATTATTCCAGTCCTGATAATTGGCTTCATTCCTAAAAATAAGAGCTATTAATAGCTGTGTGTCTTGTGAGGTAATGATGACTTTAAAAGGAACAAACCTATCTGTGTTTCTCATACCTTGAAGTTGCTAGGGGAACTCTCTGCTGGCACAGGTAGGTGGGATGCTCATCCTTTAATCCCACAGCATCAGCTTGCATCATTATTCCCCACATTCACGTTTTTGTTCACCATCATTCATTTTTTCTGCCTGTCCCTGATTTTCTTTATTAGCTCACTTCATGAATTATTTTTACTCAAGTTATTTTCTATCATCTGGTCTTTAGGTTGAATTATGTAGTAAGATAGATTCAAAATATTCTTCAAAGCCATAATATTTTAAATGGTATGTGAAATAATTTAAGTATAAGCTATATCAATAGCTTAAATTGTAGATGGAATGCACTGACTCTTCCATTCCTTCTCTCTCTGAAGACAAGAACCATAAAAATTAAAAGCAATACATGTATCTTGGACAGTGCCTTCTTACTGATACAACATGAAAAGACATGCCCTTTCTATTTTTGCCACAGTGATTCAATCATTGTTCCCACTCTGAAAACTTCTAGGTTAAACATTAATATTTATATTTAATACAAATCAATATATTATGTTAATATAAATATTTCACATAGATATTCCTAAACGTTATCAAACTCCTCATTATAGAGAAAACTCATTTAGAAATTTCTGTGTGCCAAAATATTCCTTGATTTTTAATGTGGAAATTGTTCTATATAGCTATGCCTTTTCCCTTCATTAATTGTAATACATCTCATTTTAAATCAATAAATATGTCTTTTTAAAAGGAGCAAATGAAGTCATGGACAAAGAAACAGGCATAAAATTATTTAAATCCTACAACCCTTAGAAAATTTAATTACTCTTGAATATTTACTCATAGAAATCGCTATCCACTTCACTCCCATTAAAATTATAATATTCCCTTGATTTACTGGTATTCTTTCCATGCTCATTAAGGTATTGAAAGTAATTTGTAAAGCCTGTTTATAAGGAGAATCCATCCATTTACTTACCTAGTTGATCTCCTTTTAAGCAACTAGCTTCCACTCAAGATTAGAAGAATACTCATGATTAAGCAATGAAACTTTTGGGACTGCCCATACATTTTTCTGTTTGTCTGTTTATTTCCTTAAAGTTTATTCTATGACAAAGGACACAGCTAAGGGTAATGGCTATTACCACATCCCCCTCTGCAGTGAGCCCACACTTCACCTTCCCCTCAGGTGGACTGAGCAGGTCTGCCTCCCAGTCCTCAGCAGCCACAGGTGTGCTAGTCTGTTCAGGAAACAATTTAAAACTGGAATCCAGCTTCTGAATTTGGAGTTAACTTACAAAGGCTTCTTAACCTCAAGTGTTAAAAAAAATCTACACACATTTTATAAAAATTTCATACCTATGTTTTACCTTAAAGCCTTCTATACATCCTGATC
Source organism: Marmota flaviventris (assembly GCF_047511675.1). Classification (NCBI taxonomy): domain Eukaryota; kingdom Metazoa; phylum Chordata; class Mammalia; order Rodentia; family Sciuridae; genus Marmota; species Marmota flaviventris. The sequence continues at coordinate 81,660,353 of NC_092499.1, read as the reverse complement.
TTATTTTAACATAAGACATGGGGTAATGCCTGTATATTTCTGTGTGTCTAATATTGACATGAATGATTAAATATGGAATACTATGGCTTTTAAATATACTTTATTTTGCTTTGTAATCATAATCCTTCTTTTCCATTTACTAAATTGCCTTATGTGCATCTAATTCTAGATTTTTAAAAAATATATTCTGTTCCACTAAGACTAATTTTATCATGATTTAATTATTGTAGTTTATGATATATTCTGATTTACCTTATAGAAAGCATTCAGTTCCTCCTCCTCCAACTCTCCTTTTCATAACTTCCCTTGTTTTGAAGTAGAATTTGGTTCATATTGCATTGTTCCGTTATATATCCACTGGATTATTTCAATGAGGACTGGTAGTTATATAATTTAGAGTCTTCTTACTTTTATTAACATGGTTTGAATTCCAAACTTATTTAATGTTTCAAATGTATCAGAAAACATATTTCAAAACAATGCATATTTTTCCATATTTCCTTTATGAAAAACACTTTTCATCATATTTTAGCAGTTTTTACCGAGTTTTTATGTTTAAATAATGTTATTAAATTTAATATTTCTTATATAATTTTCTTAAGATTTTGAAGCAGGGAGTTATGTGATTTGACAAGCAATAATTACAATTCTACTACCTTCTTACAATGGTATTACTTTATTTAAACTTCTGTTATAATTTGCAATATATTATTGAACCATAGTGCTAGCAGGCTTCCTTCCTTGATTTAATTTTGATGTTTTATCTTTAATCAGAAGCTGATAGTTTAAAATCCATTAGAAACCTCTTGAATGAACTATTTTTACAGTTCCTATTTTCATAAGTTTTTAAATAGAAATCAATTTTAAGTTGACTCTGTAATCCATTGTACATTCATCTCCTAACATCATTAAGGAATACTCTCTGAATCCAAGGATGCTTTCTTCACTCAACACTTTTGTGTGGTAATATGTGGAATTTCTCCTTGATAGACCCATCAAATGATTCTTCCCTTGATGGAACCAACAAAGGATATAAATTACAAAGTCACAGGAGTGTATTTGATCTTTACATGGATTTCTCTGGAAGAATAGCACACAATAGTGTGTACTTGGAGAAAAAGGAAAGCAAAGATATCATGCAATAAATTATCTTTTAGTTTTTATGATGAGAAAATATGAACAATTAAAGTAGAAAAAATAACAATGGATATTGAGATACTAAAGTTTATTTAAGAACTCTTTGAAGATAAAAAGTGTGCAACCAGAGGTGAAAAGTGAAGGAAGGACAACATTTACACACATATGCCTGTGTTGGATTTCTGGAAGAATGCTAATGACATTTATTAAGGCACTGGAGTAAATTAGATTTGATTAGAGTTGACGTGAAGACTGGAGCTGGATATGGGGTAGATAAGACCAGGAGTTCAGTTTTAGCCAGTTAACTTGAAGGTGTGGATGTGGATCTCCCATTTATTTTTACCACAAACAGTATTGGACTGATGATTCTGGAGTTCAAGAATAAAGTGAGACTTAGAAGTCAATATGTAGGTACTCATTTAAAAGAGTAACCCAGCATTGAATATTGAAAGAGACAGTTGCATCAAAAACTCTGATTCATGTCAAATATTAAAGATGAGCAGGGAATTTAAAAGTAAGATTTCATGTCACTCCGTAAGAATGGCAGTCATCAAGATATAAGCAACAGTATATGTTGGTGAGGATGTGGGGAAGAACAACACTCATACATAGCTGGTGGGGTTGCAAATTTGTGCAACTATTATGGATAGCAGTATGGATATACCTAAAAAAACTTGGAATGGAACTTCCATTCGACCCAGCTATGCCATTCCTCAGTTTGTACCCAAAGGACTTAAAATCAGCAAAATACAGGGACACAGCCACATTAATGTTTATAGCAGCTCAATTCACAAGAGTTAAGATATGAACCAAATTATGTGCCCTTCAATAGATGAATGGATAAGGAAAATGTAGTATATATTTACATGGCATATTATTTAGCCTTAACAAAATATGAAATTATGACATTGCATGTAAATAGATAGAGGTGGAGATTATCATGCTAAAGGAAATAAGTCCATCCCAGAGAAGCAAAGGCCGAATGTTTTCTCTGATATACAGATCCTAAATCAAAATGAAGGAGTTAAGGGCTAGAGAAAAATAGAGTACTTTGATTTAGGCAGAGAGGAGTGAAGGGAGGGAAGGTAGTGGAGTGTAGGAAAAAATAGTAAAATAAATTAGACATTATTACCCCATGTGCATATAACATTTCATGACCGTGTAACTCTACATCATGTACAACCAAAAGAATGAGAAGTTATACTCCATTTATATACAATTAATTATGCATAACTAATTAGAACGAATTAAAAAATTAAAACGCTAAAAAAAGATAGCAGGGGACAAATAATCAGTGTCTCATATAGACATGTTATCGAGAAGTGGAAATGTAAAGAACAATTAGGAGAGAACCATCATAGAAATATTAGTGTTACATTTACCTGAAATTATCAGAAAACTAGATTCATAGTGGAACAAACAAATTAGATTTTTTTTTTTTACATTACAAGATCTGGAGACACTGTTTTGGGATTTGGACAAGTGATACTATATGACTCTTTTGGTCCCAGGGGTCTTTCTAACTCTTTACTATTAATATAATTTATGTGTTTTAGAATTTAGTGGTTTTTTCACCCAAAATTAACAAGAAATACAGGAAAATATCCCTTCTCTACATGAATGTGTATTCTTTCATTTCAGGAAACCCTTCCAGAGGACATATTGGTTTTTTATTTCATCTAACAGTCTTGGGTCATAGGCCCCATATTAGACAAACCCAAGGTTGAGGAGAATGGAATTAGTACAATAGATTTATAAAAATAATACATTGTGATCTTGATCTGTAGTAGAAATATTTTGTCTAAAATTGAGAGATTTTGGCCCTGTACCTGAAAAAAAGAGAATTTCTATCAGCAAGAAGTTGGAGGGGAATGACCTTTTAGAAGTCAAGAAGCCAAAGCTAGGGAAAATTATAGCAAATAGGCCATGACAGAATATTTCAAATCCTTCAGGGATATCAAGCAAAATAAGATAGAAAAATCATGTTGCATAGGATATTAGGTATTTGAATTTCTTTCTTTAAAATAGAAATCTGTAGATCCAGAATATTTCAATTAAATGAAGGAAAAATGAAGATTAAATTGAATGTAAATTGGAGTGAAAAGGACACAATAGAAAGGGATTCGAAATTATAGGATGGATTTTGTCAAAGAACTACATTAATAGTTTAAGGAAAGTAAAGTGAAATGAAATTTAATTAATAGATGTTTGGAAAAGATATGTAATATATACTTGAAAGTGCTGGCCTTGAAAACAGATTACCATGGTTAGGTGCACGATCACCATCTGCTGAGTTCTTGATTCAAGTCCTGGTTCTGATACTTCATCTCTCTGAAACTCAGTTTTTTAACTTATTAAACAGGTCTAACAAAGTAGAGGAAATTTTGTGAAGTTTAAATCTGATAATGGGCCAAGTATAGTGTTTTGCATAGAAGACCATTTAATAAATTCTATCCATTGAAATTAACACAGTTTAATTACATTATTTTCCATCCTACTAGATATTCTGTCTTTGTAGGAAATAATGTTTTGTGTAAGTCCTTGTATTCATTTTGATGAGTCATGGGTTACATATTATGACTCATCTAATCTGTGCTACTGGCCTCCATGGTAAGTTGTTCAAATAAAAACAAAACATACACACGAGTAAGATGAATTAAACAGTTGTGGTTTAAAAATATTGAATAGTGGAGTAAGAAATTCAGCTAAATATAATTTTTTGAATTAGCACAAAAGCATTAATGTGAAAATAGCTGAAATTATTGGCACTTGAGATCATGAGATAACACTTATAAAGTAGTGGCAGAAAACCCATAGAAATCCTTCAGAGGGAGACAAATCAAAACAAAAAGCTTGCTCATGAAACAAAACGGAGAGTAACCCATCTGTGTTCATCTGATATACATGATACCTTTCACTTATTATATGGCATATTCCTATAATTTTTCTATTTCATTTTGTTTTCTATCAGGTTCAATGTGTGGGCTCTCTCTCATCCAGCAAGGAGGTCCATGGAACAAGGTAGAGGACAGTGTAGCTGTTGAGTTGCTAATTAAGACCTCCGGAGACCAAGCAGGAAGAAGTCTGATTTTATTGCACATTTGCCATGTATACATACTCAGACAGTAGCTAAGCATGTTACAGGGAGCCACCAATACAATTTCTGGCCAACTGTTCTTGCAGCGACCAATCAAGGAGCAAGCAGGTCATGGAGCAAGTGCAGGAACTGCAACATGAGGCCTCATACACAGGGCTGTGCCTACTGGGTAAGTGGTTTGACACTCACATGTCTAGTACATGGGAGCGTTTTGCCACTCAGATGCCCTTGACTTTTACCATGTACTTATTCCATGCACTTGTCCCCACCATTCAGTGATTTCTAACTCTCATATCTGTAACCCATAGCATAGATTAGCAGGACTAATGAGGAGTACATTTTATACCACTGGATCTGACTCTTCCTCATTTTTATCCACAGATATTTGGAAACAACTTTCCTGCCCAAGTCAATGGATGGACTGAATGATTCTGTGGTCTCTGAGTTTGTGTTGCTGGGACTCTCTGGTTCATGGGAAATTAAAGTTTTTCTCAAGCTGACTTTCTCATTGCTGTACTTAGGGATCATACTGGGAAATCTCTTCATCGTCTTTTTGGTAATCACCGATTCTCACTTACATTCTCCTATGTACTTCCTGCTGGCCAACCTGTCCCTCAATGATGTGGGACTGTCCTCCATAACAGTTCCCAAGATGGTCACAGACCTGTTAAAGGAGAAGAAAGTAATTTCTTTCCAAAGCTGTATGGCACAGGTATGCTTCATCCACATCATGGGAGGAACAGAAATGGTGCTGCTCATAGCCATGGCATTTGACAGGTATGCAGCCATCTGTAAGCCTCTCCACTACTTGAGCATTATGAGCCCGAAAAAATGCATTTTATTTGTAGTCATTAGCTGGGTAACTGGAACGATCCATTCTATTTCTCAATTTTCTCTGATTGTAAACTTGCCATTTTGTGGTCCTAATATCATAGACAGCTTTTACTGTGACTTCCCCAGGGTCATACAACTTGCATGCTCAGATTCAGCCATGTTTGAGTTTCTTGGAACTGCCAACAGTGGATTCATGAGCCTGATCACCTTCTTGCTGCTCCTCCTTTCCTATGTCTTCATTTTGGTCACTGTCTGGAAAAGTTCCTCTGGGGACTTGTCCAAGGCTCTTGGCACATTGTCAGCTCACATCACTGTGGTGGTTCTCTATTTCACTCCGTGTATATTTATCTATATGTGGCCTTTCCCAGAATCATCAGTTGATAAATACATGTTTATAGTTGACTTTACTGTCACCCCTGTCTTAAATCCTATCATATATACATTAAGAAACAAAGATGTAAAAACAGCAATAAAAAGACTGAAAAAGCGGCATCATTATGACAGATTATGCTGACCAAGTCTGTTGTTGAGAGCTCAGGAACTGTTTTCACCTACGTGATGGACCCCTGTAGAGAATCAGATGTGACTGTGTTACTATTATTGTCCTTGATGGAGTCTGCCTGCAAACGGGATATTCTGTCAAGGTACAGATAGGTAACAGCGGACATGCTTGAAAACAAGGTGTCTGCTGTCCTTGGGAGGACTTGCCTGCAAACGGGATGTTCTGCCAAGTGGGCTAGGAGGGCGCTGAGAAAAATTTTATTATCTGTTCTTAACAAGAGCAGAGCTCGGCATGCTCCAGGCCAAGAGTAGATTAGCCATGAGAAGCGGGTCACTTCTGATTAGAAAGTAAAACTTCTCTATGCTATGTTTCATTAGCTGAAAGACCTGATTATTGCTGTTGGAAGGCTGCCTTCTTTGTTCACAATACTATAAAAAGATTGCTTGTATACAATAAAGGACTTTTTTTTTCTGCCGCTGTTTTGCTTACTCTGCTTTTTCTTTCTTTTCTCATGTTGACCTGCAAGTGAATTACTGCAACAGACCCCTCCCCATAGGTATCTGGTATTTAATGTGCTTACTTGACAGAGGTCTGTACCTTGCCCATCTTCTCCTATCTATACTAGGACTATGCCTACTTCTCTACAGAATTTACTCCCTGCTTTCTGCTGACATCAGAAATAAATCCAATGTGTCATGAGTTTCTTTAGGAGGCAGAAATAATGTGTATAAACAATGTTGTATGATTTAACTTGTGATCATTTGTTCATCACTTCATCATAAGTCTGAATATAATGATATTCCCTCTGTTTCCCATTGAGTTTTCAAATAACTTCTAACTTAAACTGTTGAATATCAGGACACCTTACAATGAATGGTTATATATGTGGGACTAGTAGGTCTATTCAGTTACTTAGATCAATTCCCTCCTAATAAAACCTGAGACAAATTTTAAATGAGTGTAGTTTATTTGGAGACTAAATTTTGGACACATCATTGGGAAGTGGTATTGAGAAGGGAGGCATGCACATGTGGAAAAGCATACTGGGATACAATCCTCAATAGGCCCTTTAGGAGACTACATAGACCCTGTAGTTTAATATTTTTCCAAATGTAGAACAAGGTATTTGGAGTATTTCTTTACTTTTTAGGATGTATTACTTCTTGAGCATGTCCTATCTTTCTCACACAAAATGTTCAGTGCATTTTCAAAAGCCAGGACATGCGGTCAGACAGACTTTCTCTTGTTTAAAGTATAGAAACATTACTAATAAAATTAAACCACTTACTCTTAGTATTGTTTTTTTCTTACAAAATGTAAATTAAACCTGACTGTTCTCTTTATGTAACACTAACAAAAGAGTTAATCTGAAGACTTCTATCCTTTGAAGAACTTCTGTGATTCTCTGCTTTATACAAGTCCCACATAAACCAGCAGTTCAAGGTGTCTCTTCAGCCATGAACATGGTTCAGCAAATCTGTGGCCACCTATGGTTTTAGCTAGCATGGTGATATCTGACCTTCATCTCACATCAACACAAGTCATCTGATTGTGTAGATTCATTGTAGCTGATTCCCTTTGTGCCTTGCTTTTGCATTTGAGAAAAGTCACACTATCAGATGATGCTCTCAATTTAGGAAACAGAAGCTAAGAAGTTCCAAGCAGCTGCCCATATGTCCAGCTTACCTACTACACAGACCTCTAAAGTTTACCATCCCAGATGCTACTCTCTGCAGTACATATGTTCCACACGGACAATACATTCTCCATTCAAAACAAAATCATGTTGCTTATTTCATTGAGTAACAAATATATTTCTGGCCCTAGTGAGAATTTAGAATCAGTATTATCCATGGAAAAGTATATGATCACAACTAATGATATTACTGACATACATCTAAAACTGTGTCATAGATGAACTATTAATTTCCCTATATTCCTCACATTTAAAGAAAATTTCAGATTTTTATGTCATGTTTCTTGATATATCCATTTGGTGGATCTGGAAGTTCTATAACGTTTCAAGAACAATTCAAAATTTTCTCTCAAATAAATTTTGGGCCTCCTGGACTTTTATAGCAAAGCACTTTACAGAACCAAATCCCCCAACTTTCTTTTATACAGTTCCAGAGCTCATTGGGTATCAAGATTCACAACAGCCTATGCTGATATCATGATCCAGATTTCTCCTGAATTAAGAGGAGGCCAAATAAAGAGATATATAATGATAACTTAAGCCATTTACTCTAAAGAGTAAATGGTTGATATTGTTTGCAAATAGTTTATATCAAAAAGATCTTGATATAAACTATAAGGAGGGAAGTCTCTAGAATGATATGAAAATAAGTTATTGGCCACGGAAAGGAGAAAAGTCATGGGGGGTACAGAGTCATGATGGTACCTTAGCAGTTGGAGTCACAGCCCCTTAGATGTGTATACCAGTCATGCTGCCTTCCTGCTCTGTGACTTGCAAAAAGTTTCACTCCCAGAGATGCAACCTCCCCACAGTGAGGTCCATTCTATGGGGTTATTGTGAAAATTAGGTCAGAAAATATGTGTGGAAGCTTCTGGTATGTGAGCTACATTTAAAACTGACATATATCTAAAACTCTGTAGTAGATGACTGTCGCGACCCCTCGCCGGCAAGGGAAAACACGACACAGGATTCTTCTTTCAGCAGTTTATTCAGGCCTTGATTCAAGTATCATCTTCTAGCGACCGCACACGACACACCCAAGCACAGCTTAATAAAGCCCCCTGCATCCCAATCCCAAGCCGCCACGTGGATCTCTCTCATAGGGTGGTAAGGAATTGCGCGCCAACTCTCCATAAAAGGAGTTGTTTACCACAGGCCACAGTGGAAGCCGGCGCCATCTTCTAATGGCAATGGCTTACCACAGTTCCCCCTTCTATTTTAAATAACAATGCAGGCGAAAGTAGAGGTCCTATCCCACTGTGCAGAAGTGGCTGCAATGTATGGTTCAGTCCTAAGGAGGCGCCTTCCCCAGACCTGATCCCATATCAGCCAACGCCTTTTTTCGTAGAGCAGGGCGTGGATGTCAAACCTGCATGCAATAGGACATGCTTTCCTTGAGGTCCGTTGAGGGAACACTCAAGTGCAGTGCTTTGCCTCGCATCCTGCATCGTGACGACGGCGAGAAGTAGGATAACACAGGTAGCCTGGTAATAATAACAAAATTTAAGTTGGCAACACAATCCCTAAGCCCCAGAGGAAGGTAAAGAGTCTGTAGTCGAGAAGAAAGACCAGTCCTGAAACCCATCTGCGTGCAATGGTAACAAGACCTGCAGAGTGCAAGGGCTATTCAGCACTGGGAGAGAATAAGGAAGAGGACATGCCAATCCCAGTGCAATGTGAAAGCTAACTTGGGGTGCAATGGCCCTGCCCAGAAATCACTGTTTAAGATGTGCAAGCCAGATTTGTGGAGAAATGCCATTTTCTAAGGCCGCAAGAGCCTGTACAATCATAGCCTTTTCTTGTGCATGGCGAATTTTAAGGCGACAGAGAAGCCACAAACAAAGTACAACACCGAAGCAACACATTGCCCCAAAAATGCCCATTTTCACCCATTCCTTAAAGAAGGAAAAGGCAGAGGATAGCCAACTGGTGAATTGACCCAAAGTCACTGGATTGACACGGGTACTATTCAAAACAGCAATCTGCGTTAGTTGAGACTGGATCAAGTTTTCTGCTTCCATGGACCAGGTTCCGGATAGATACTCCCCGATGATGCGGGAGGCATTTCTGGAATCATTAAATCTGACAGAGGTTATACATAAATGCACACGTTGATCGACACAATCCAAATGTACTAGATCAGACAACTCCTCAACTTGAGCTTGAAGCAGATCTATCCTTTGATTAGCAGCCAGAATCCCAGATAAAATGTGTTGATTAATTCTACTTTGAGATTCAAGTATGGTGGATGTTTGTTGAATAACCTGATTAATAGTGGCAGCAGTTTGTACCTGGCTGGCCATGGCTACTCCAGCTGTAACCGCTGCAACAGCAGATACCGCCACAGCTGTCACTATAGCTGCCGTAATTCCAAAATCTCTACGGGCTCTAATCAGTGCAACGATAGGAAAAGACTCTGGATCTGCAGTAACCGGAATTGGGACAAAGGTCGGAATTTTCATAACCATTGCCGTAGTCCAGGAGCCATTCCAACACTCAGACAAATAACAGGTAATATTAGAACAATTAAGCATCCCCTGTGATGTATCATTAGCCAAAATAAACAGGAACGGAGATTGGAGACAGACTGCTGCGGAGGGTAATGTAGCATTAGATAATTGTGAATTATTTACAGAAATTTTAAGCCTCCTCCCTCGCTCCGAGTCATGGGTACTGCCAGAAACATTAAACAGCCAACTTTGGACTCCTCGTAATTGAGCCAAAGCGGAAATATCAGCTGTGGCTCCCTTTTCATTGGAAATCAACCATTGAAACCAAGACCAACCTGCTCCTATAGAGGAATTATTGTTGGAAGAATTATACAAGTATCTTTTAAGAGAGGGGGAAAGAGAGAAACCTTTAGCGACCTGATGTTTCTCCCAAGAATGATCTTGGCAAGGCGTGAATGTTGGGGGGGAAGCCACACTCAGGAGTGCAATAAGGAGAAGCCTTAAAATGAGTGGCATTAGAGGTCTGATTAGAAGGAGACAACGGAATTAACACCTGGGAAGTAATGGCCAGAGTGGTAATATTAAGCTCAGAAGTATTTGTCAAGCTTCCTGAGCCCTGGTTTTTCCCTGAGGTAATTTGTAGGAGCGCATCAAACAAAACTCCCTGCGAGATCCGACTGTACTGCAATGGGTCCTCCCAGTTAGTCAAGTTCTTCAGTTTTAAATGGATGCAAACACCCTTGGAAAAACTGAAGCAAAAAACTCCTGTGAGATTGATGCTGGAGAGATTGAAGGACCGATCTTGGTCCCCTCTAGGGGAAACACAAGGAGCAGACATCTCACATGAAGTAGAAAAAAGAGTGGGGAGAACACTAGAATTGCTATGAACTGGCATCGGCATTGGCCACGTTTGAGCTACCGCCCACCACTGCATTAATGTCCCCCGTACTATCGATATCAGCATTAAAACCAGGACACTCAGTAGAAGGATGGTCCTCATCATGAGATTGTTGTGGCGCCTCCTGTTGTTGGTTGATTGATGTCGGGACTCTTCTTGTCAGGCATTCTGGAACCCATACCGGCTCCGTCCGGTTCTGTGGGAAAACACAGACAGAACCTCGTGCCCATGCCAGCACAGGATTAGGCCCATACCATTGTCCAGAAAGCACATCTTTCCACTTAACGTGCCCAAAGTTTGGGGCAGAGGGCGAACAGTGCCTAGTCGCAGCAGAGCGCCCTTGGATGTCCAAATTCAAGAAATTAATAGTAAATAGAGCCAGGGAGAGGCGCTCTTTCGGGGTGTGACCTAAGCCAATTCCCCCTTTTTGTTTTATTAACATCTCTTTTAGAGTCTTATGAGCACGCTCTATAATACCCTGACCTTGTGGATTGTAAGGTAAACCATGGACAAGCTGGATACCCATCTGGCTGCAAAAGGAAGAAAATTGTCGTCCAGTATACGCTGGACCATTGTCCGTTTTAATGGTCTGTGGTAAGCCCCATGCTGCCCAGGCTTCCAAGCAATGCGTGATAACATTTCCAGCCTTTTCACCAGACAAAGCAGAAGCATGGATAATGCCAGAACAAGTATCCACAGACACATGGACATACTTAAGTTTGCCAAAGTCAGGGATATGAGTGACATCCATTTGCCATATTGTTAAAGACCGCAAACCACGAGGATTTACGCCCACAGAAGGAGGATGATGCAAAATGACACAATTAGGGCAATCCAAGACAATCTGGCGAGCATCAGCACGGGAAATAGTAAAGCGCTTTTGAAGTGTTCGTGCATTAACATGAAATTTACTGTGAAAGTTTCTAGCTTGGTCTTAGGAGGAAACGAGGAACATCCAAAAAGGACGAGTAGCAAGGTCAGCTTGGGCATTGCCAGCAGAAAGAGCACCTGGTAAACCTGTGTGAGCTCGAATATGTAAAGGGTAAAAACAGGCAGAGCGATTCCAAATCAGTGTTTGAAGATGGAGGAAAAGGGAAGACATTACTCCTGAAGTGTGTATGGGACCCACAGCTTCCAACACCTTTAAAGCTTGAACTACATAAATAGAATCTGAGATTAAGTTAAAAAGAAACGGACATTGTTCAAAGACTTTTATGACAATTTGTAACTCCACCCATTGTGGATTGCCAGGAGCAAACTGATGTTGGATAGGAGGTTGATCATTTACCACATAGGCTCCAATACCAGTTTTGGATCCATCTGTAAAGATATTTGCAGCTCCTGGGATAGGCGTAGAAGAAGTGATTTTAGGAAAAATGATAGGATGTTCCTTAACAAATGTTATAAGAGGATGTGAAGGATAGTGATTATCTATCTCTCCTGGAAAAGAGCATCACAATATAGCCCAATTATCCAGGTTAGCACACAAAACTTGAATTTGTTGACACGTATAAGGGACAATCACAGACGTTGGAGGAAAACCAAAAAATTGTATACTTTGTTGTATCCCTAACATAGCTAAGGAAGCAACTGCATCAGGATAATACTCAAGAGATTTTGCAGGGGATATACGTGGATGTATCCACAATAAAGGACCATCTTGCCACAAAACTCCAGTGGGTTGCCGTACAGTGGCGAGCACACATAATTGAAGAGGCTTATCCTCTTGACGCCTGCAAAGGCTAGCATGTTGTATAGCCTCCTCCACTTTCAGCAGCGCTGACCTTGCTTCCTCAGTAAGATGCCAAGGGGAAGAAAGGTCTGAATCACCTTTAAGAATTTCATACAAGGGTTTCAATTCAGCATTGGGAATATGTAAATAACCCCTAATCCAATTTATGTCACCCAATAGTTTTTGGAAATCATTTAAGGTACGTAAATTGTCAGTCCTGAGAGTCACCTTTTGGGGTGTAATAGTTTTACAAGAGATACTAGCACCAAGATAATCAATAGAATCTCCTGTTTGTACTTTATCAGGTGAAATAAACAAGCCCTTTGATTGCAATAAATGTACCAAATCAGTGTAAGCTGCTTCCAACATATATTTGGTTTTGGCTGCCAGCAATATATCATCCATATAATGTATACACCTTAACAATGGATACTTTTGTCTGAGTGGAACAATGGTCGCTCCTACAAACATTTGACACATTGTAGGACTATTGGCCATGCCTTGAGGCAAAACCACCCATCAAACCTTTGATCAGGTTCCTCATGATTACATGAAGGCAGAGTAAAAGCAAAATGTTCGGAGTCCTGAGGATGCAATGGAATGGAAAAGAAACAATCTTTAATGTCTATACATATCACTGGCCAATTTCTTAGAATTGTTGAAAGCAAAGGCAAACCTCTCTGAATGGGTCCCATGGGCTGCGTTTGAGCATTAATGGCCCGTAGATCATGTAACAACTGCCATTTTCCAGACTTCTTTTTAATAATAAATATGGGTGTATTCCATGGAGAAATGGAGGGCTTTATATGTCCCAACTTTAATTGTTCTTGTACTAAAGCACAAGCTGCAGTCAATTTTTCAGAGGGGAGCGGCCACTGAGGAACCCACACCGGTTCCCCTGTATTCCAGGTAATGGGCACCTGATCCTCAGCGGCCTCTAAGAAAAACCCAGCCCATGTCTATTAAGTTTTTGTTGAGGTTCTAAGTGATATCTACATCCCTGTAAATTTTTTCCTAATCCAAAACCTGGTCTATATCCCATGTCCTGCATTATCTTTTGAGCAACTGTTGAATATTCATTACTAAGTTGAAACCCCATGTCCTTCATAAGATCACGTCCCCATAGAGAGATTGGGAGATCGAGCACATATGGTTGAAAAGTGCCAGAACGTCCCTCAGAATCTTTCCATGATAAATGCCTGCAGCTGACTTGTGGAGCTTGAGCGTATCCCAAACCTCTTAGTGATTGATCTGAGAGCTGCACCGGCCACCCCTTTGACCAGTCCTTTAAAGCAATTATGCTATGATCTGCCCCAGTATCTAGTAATCCTAAAATTGATTTGCTTTCTATAGTTAACTCTAAAGTAGGACGGTTCTTCATATCTAAGGACAAGTAAACGCAATTCCCTCCAGTGGTTCCAATCTCATCACTTGTCCTCAAAAAGGAATCAGCAGGAAAGCGGGTATGTAAACTGGGTAGAATTAGCAATTGGGCAATCCGGTCTCCTGGGGAAATGGACACAATGCCTTTTGGAGACTCCACCATAACCTTTACTGTTCCCACCATGTCCGGATTAATAATCCCAGGGAAAACATGAAGGCCTCGTAGGATAGAGGAAGCACGCCCAATCAGCAAGCCCACAGTGCCAGGTGGTAAAGGTCCTTTAAATTCAGTCTCCACCAGTTGGACTCCCATTTTAGGTGTTAATACGAGTCTGGCGGCGGAGCAGAGGTCCAGTCCCGCGGCACCTGCAGTGGCTCTCCGCGATTCTTGGGATGGCGCAGGGACGGCCATGACTCGGTGTCCATTGTCCCATTTTCCATTGCCCCATATATTTGCGGGCCCTGGGGTCGGGGGCCTCCCCGGCCGTTTTTTGACATGTTTCTATCTTTTAAAGGCTGACCATGTATATCTCTGACGGACCTACACTCATTAGCCCAATGCTTTCCCTTTTTACATCTGGGGCATAAGCCCGGTTGACGGCTAACAGAGGTGGGCTCAATTTTGGATGTTCCCTTCTTGTTAGGACATTCTCGTTTAAAATGTCCTCTTTGACCGCACCCAAAACACTTTCCGGCAACAGGGCTGGATTTATGTGATAATTGAAGGACAGCAGCAGCAAGGCCTGCATTAGTTAACGGCCCACCTATTTCTCTACAGACTTTCATCCAGGCCTCTATGCCTTTGTTTTTATAAGGAGTAATAGCTGCTTTACATTCTTTAGTACATTGTTCAAAGACAAGTTGTTTAATCAAAGGCATTGCTCTATCAGGGTCACCAAAGATTTTTCCTGCGGCATCCACCATCCTGGCAACAAAGTCTGAGAAAGGTTCTGTGGGGCCTTGTATAATTTTTGTCAAATTGCCAGACACTTCTCCTCTATTTGGGAGTGATTTCCATGCACGGATACAAATGTTATTAATCTGTTCATATACCTCAGGGGGGTATCCTGTTTGTTGATTAGCAAACCTGCCTTGCCCCAAAAGCATATCCTTATCCCAGGCAGGGCGTCCCCCTGCATGATTTTGGGCAGCTTGCTCTACTGCACCCTCTAGCATAAATGCTCTCCAATCCAAGTACTTTCCTGGGGAAACACAAGCGCAGACTAGACTAGCCCAATCTGAAGGAGTCATGCAAAATCTAGTAAGTCCCTCCACCTGAGTAAGGGTGAAAGCGGCATCTATGCCATAAGTGCGGACAGATTCTGCCAAGGTTTTAATTATCTTAAAGTCTAAAGGCTCATGATATCTTCCCCTGTTATTGTCCTGAAATACAGGGTATGCAAGTCCCATATCTGTATTAACTGTCCTCCAAACTTGTGCATGAAAAGATCTCCCGGAACCTTGGTTCCCCCCCACATACGGGGGTGGGGCAACCGGCACCATATCTTCTTCTAGATATTCTACCTCCTCCTCCTCAGAGTTTTGTTGACCGATATTAGATCTCTTCCCCTTCCTACAGTAGGCCTGCGTGCCCTGTATCTCCTTTTTCTTCTTCTTCATTTTTATCTTGCGTAGTTGTTGTAGCAATATATCAAGGTCCTCAGAACTCTCTGAGTCGCTTGTGTTCTCAGGCGTTTTTAATTCGGTCAAGTCTGGGTAGAGCCTTCTCCTATTTTTATTTTCAGGCTCTTTTGCCTTTTCATTACTCTTACTCTTAATACTCTCTGCCACTTCACTATGTGATCCTTCAGATTTCTCCTCATGTAGTTGCTCAAGAACAGCTTGACCTTCACTCACAGCTTCTTGGAATTTACTATCTACTATACATCCTCTAACTAACTTCCAAAGTGGTATAACACCACCCTCTAAGGTGCCTTGCTTACGAGCAAAATCTAGATCTTTCCCTAATTTGTCCCAGCTAGGAATCGTAAGACTCCCTGAAAAGGCAAACCAAGGAGCCGCTATATCAGCTTCTCTCAAAAACATTTGCAAAGTACTCTGTTTTACCTTAAGTCCTTTTGAACGTAGCAACCCATCTAGGGCCAAGAAAATTGGGCTTAAAGAGGTAGCGCCCATAATGTTTTCAGAGCTATAAAGAAAATGAAAGTACAAAAGCTTCGCTCTCTCTTTCTTTACAGAGGAGCATCCCGCTATTAGCTTGCGGATTCCCACTTTACCTGGGAACTTACCGGTGCACCACCCTGACTGCTGAAAGTTCTGGATCCTGGGTTCGAGGAATATGGTTCCCCGTACGGGCCACCAATTGTCGCGACCCCTTGCCGGCAAGGGAAAACACGACACAGGATTCTTCTTTCAGCAGTTTATTCAGGCCTTGATTCAAGTATCATCTTCTAGCGACCGCACACGACACACCCAAGCACAGCTTAATAAAGCCCCCTGCATCCCAATCCCAAGCCGCCACATGGATCTCTCTCATAGGGTGGTAAGGAATTGCGCGCCAACTCTCCATAAAAGGAGTTGTTTACCACAGGCCACAGTGGAAGCCGGCGCCATCTTCTAATGGCGGCCACGATCTATAACAATGGCTTACCACAGATGACCTATTCATTACCCAAATATTTATATTCTATCCTTAGGGACAGTTCTGCCTTGCAATATTTGAGGATAAAAATTAACAATGGGAACCTGAAGATTTACCTTTTCCATCTTCAGCAATTCTTTTTAGTAAAGAAATTGCATAAAATTCTTTCCCTGGTTATTAATGTGAATTAAACTTTATAGCATTATTAACACTCAGCCACCTGTAAATCAACACAAAATATGAGTGGCAGCTCTCCAGAAACTGGTGAAGGTGAGAAATTCCTGGACTATGGGATAATTCATAGTGTTCAGAGTCTCTGTCTATCACCTGATATACCCAGTTGGGAGTAGGCTTTGCTCCATGCACAAGTTCAATAAATTCCTTTGTTTTCATTAGTGAAAATTTTGTCCTTCAGCATCTGAAATTATCTAATTCTAGTTACATGCTATAAACTTTGCCATCTCCCGGCTCTATTTGTGAAAGAAAACTTCTAATTTCATGTGATCTGAGAACAAGTTAGAGAAAACTTCCAAAGAACACACATCAATGCTATAATAAATCTCCTACAGACATCATTTCATACATACATTGGCCATTAATTTCAACTTTTTGAGTCTAATTCTTATAAACACTAGTATCACTAAATATACAATAAACCTTCTGAATCAGCAAGTCCACTCTTGACTATCTACCATAGTAAAGGAAAACTGCAAAATATCACATGAATGTCCACACAATTTTATTTTTAATCACTTTAAATGGGACTGAGGCCAGAAGTTTGCATATTTGAGGATAGACTGGGAAATTTAGTGATGCTTTTTCTCAAAATTTGAAAAAGGTTAGAATGTGTGGACGGCTGAGGAATATAGCGTAGTGGTACAGTACCTCTGCGTTGAATAGCCAGTAACAAAAGTGAAGAGGGTACATAATGCCATTTGGGATAATACAGATGAATATTTTGCTAAAATGAAATAAGGCAAAAAAAGAGAAATAATATACAATCTCACTTAAATGCAGAAACTTCAGGAAAAACTTGAACTCCCTCTTTGGGAGTTCATAATAACCCCTGCTTTAAAATATTTATTTATTTTAAAAAAATAATATTTATTTTCTACTTTGAAATATTTGATGATAAAAATTTACAGTGGAAATATGAATATTTACCTTTTCTACTTTCAGTACTTCATAGGAAGTGAGAACACTGGCTACCAGGACCAGCATGTTATAGGAAATAGGGTGTAAGTCAAAGTTTAAAAAGGTGTTGTTTGGGATGAATAAATGTAGAGAATAAATGAATTACATGAAGACCTCGGTTCTAAAAGGAGATTTTAGGTGTTCGCAACAAACACACACACACACACACACACACATACACACGCAAAAATTTATATGTGAAGTGATTGTGAATTTATTTGACCATAGAAATCATTTCAAAATGTATATTGACATAACCACATCAGGTTGTGCATCTAAGTAAAAACCATAAAAACAATTTAAAAAATAAAGAAAAGCACATCTGTGGGAACAAAGATCAGATCCTTGTTTGCTTGAATCAGAGATATAGACAGTTTTTGCTCCTAACAAAGAAGAGTTCAGGATACAGCTACTGCTATATTCTTGTCAGTGTGATGGTCTCCAAAATGTATGTGGGTAACAGCAAATCTATAGGTTTCATAATTTAAATTTTATTAAGTATAAATTATATCATAACACAAATTTAAAAAATATTAATTTATGTATTTCAAATCATTTATATAATAAAAGGAATTCCTTTACTGTATTACTAGGTTGTTACACAATAGCATTTTGAAGATTCACAAGAATTGTATATTCCCTCCAATTCCCATTCAACCCAACATTCTTCCCCCAAACTTTTTACCCAAATATCTTTACATTTTTAACTATAAGTTAATTGAATGTTGATGTCCAAGCATAGACTATGATTAAAATGTTTCATGAGCTGCACATGGTGAATAGTCTCCATTGGAGCCCATGATCTCCATGGTAGTATGCAAACAACAAAACTTACACACAAGCAGAAATAAGGTAAAATGAAATAAAAATCTGAACCTAAAATTCTGAAAATCAATGTCTATTGTTTATTTTGCTATAATTTCTGCTTTGAATCCTATTATCTGTACTTTCAAAAACAAAGATAAGAACTCCCTCCATATTTTCCAGAGTTTCTACTACATTGTATCACAATCCTTGTTCAGTTATAAACATTTTTAAATTTCTCCCCTGTTTTCTTCTCACATTTATTCATCATTCAAAAATGAATTGTTCAATCTCCATGTGTATATATACTTTCTTTACTTTTTTGTGCTGATTTATAATTTTATTGTATTATAATAAGATAAGATGCAAGGGATAAATAAAGGGAGGGGGCAGGGGATTAGCAAGGATGGTGGAATGTAACAGACATCATTATCTAAAGTACATGAAGACATGAATTGGTGTGAACATAGTTTATATACAAACAGAGGTATGAAAAATTGTTTGATATGTGATGCATTCCATTGTCATATATTAAAAAAATAAAACCAATAAAAAAATAGAGGTGGTTTGGGGACTAAAATATGGCCAAATTTCAGAAGCCAAGAAGTAAGTGAATTCAGCTGTTGTTGAAAATATTCTATAGATATCTGTTAGGTCCATTTGATTTATAATAATTTTTATTTCTGAAGTGTCTTTACTGAATTTATGTCTAGATAACTTATGTATTGTTGAGGGAAGAATGTTGAAATCACCCAGCATTATTGTACTATGGTTTCCCTGAAATCTAAAATATCTAAAAATAGTCTAGTAATAAAAAATAAATAAAGATGTATAAAATAAAAAAAATATTTAACAGTGGTTGGCGATGACTGATAGGAGGAGAGTTTTTATTTTCATTTTTTTCTTATATCCTTGAAAGTATTTCATCATCAAGAAAGTTTACTTTGAATAAAACAAAACAAATAACAAAGTTGGAGAAGCCACACTTTTTAATTTCAAAATTTATTACGTAGCTAAAATGGTATACACAATGTAACAGTGGGAACAAATAGACATATAGGCCAGTGAAATAGAATGGGATTCCAGAAATCAATCTATATGAGTATGTTGATTCTTGAAGAGTGCCATGAGTGTTCAGGGAAGAAAGGATTGTATCTCCACCTAACAGTGCTAAAACAACTGGATATATCCACATGCCAAAAAATTCCATGAATATGTATGCAACATAATTTTAAATGATGTCTGTTTAATGAGTTCATTAATACCTATCCTTTTTCACTTACATTGGTCTAAACCAGAGTTAATTTATTTAATTATTGTAAATAATTTACAAGCAAATGTAAATTATTAATTTTCTTTGAGATATTTTTCTATCATATTTTGTTACAAATAACTTCTTTGCCTTGTATTGACATCCTTTTTAAAAAATTTTTAGTTCTTGATGGAACCAATACCTTTATTTAATTTATATATTTTTATGTGGGCTGAGGATGGATCCCAGTGCTTCACACATGCTAGGAAAATGCTCTACCACTGAACTCAGCCTATTTACATTATTAATGAAAATTTCAGTATTTTTCTTTTTAGACAATGAGAATTTAAAAGTAAAAGTAGAATTCCCATGATAAATGGCTTGGGGACTCAGATCACCAGCCATCAGGTGGTCACCAAATGCTGCTGCTAGTTCTTGTTAGGGCTGGAGCAGTTGTGAGAGGCACTAAAGCCACAGCATGAGAAGAAAACATTTCTTAAAAGATTCTGTTAGGGCAGAAATATTGATTTCTGGCATCTTTCTTTTGCCCATAGCCAGGTGAGTGGGGATGATGCAATTGAAGTTAATAGCTTACTAAAATGATCAGTTATTTTTCTTATATAGATGTCTGGTCCCTATGCCAAGACATTAAAATTTTTTCTCATCCCCATTTCTATTCTTTATTCTTTTCAAAAGCACTCATTGAGCACAAACTTAGGTGTGTTACCAAAGGAGAAATTAGAGTTTTCATTGTTTTATATGCCTAGATTCTGCCTTGATTTGCAGAACAATTTCTCAATTTAGACCATACTGTATTTCTATAGGAACTAGCTTGGAACTTGGTTTTACAGTTATATTTCTCATACTTTTCATGGGTTTATGATAATTTATAGAGTTTAATATTTGTTTAATAATCTCACTGGCATCACTTTTCAATAGGATCAAAATATAGTAGAAACATTCTTTACCAAGAAATTATCATCATCTATCATTCATGCATTTATATACAAATGCATGCTTGTACCCATCTAACTAGGCATCTTTCTCTCAAACTCACAGCACTTACTATGGGCCAGGATTTGTGAATAAGTGCAGTCCCTGCTCTCAAGAAGCTCATGGATTTAGAAAAGGAGACAAGGAGAATACACATTGTAAAGT
Organism: Marmota flaviventris; assembly: GCF_047511675.1. NCBI lineage: Eukaryota > Metazoa > Chordata > Mammalia > Rodentia > Sciuridae > Marmota > Marmota flaviventris. Next base: position 81,639,614 of record NC_092499.1, on the reverse strand, counting down.
ATACTACAGAACAGGCAATATAGGAAGCTTGCCTATATGATGTGAGAGCAAAGAGGAGATATATCTAATCCAGACTGGGTAGAGAGGGAGATGAGCTTTTTTTCCCTCTTGTACTTACTTTTAAATTTTATCCATATTTTATTAGTGTATTATCAATGGAATTCATTGTTACATATTTATACATGCACATGATATAAAAATATAAATTGGCCAATAGAGAGGAAGTTGTTCTTGATGAATTAACACATGGATAGAATTTTTACAATGAGAATTATTCAGCTAAATTAAAAAGGTAAGAGGTCCCTTAAATGCATGCATTATATTTCTGATTGATTCTGGGCAGTAGACAAATTCCAGGAGCTTTATCACCACACTAGAATGTTTCCAAGGCAGAGATCAGTAGGGATTTTAAGTAGCAAGTAGGCAGGGAAGACTCAGGAAATGCTGCCTTGGTAAGCTGGTTCAATTGCCTTCCTTTTCAGCTTTGTGCTGTTCCTTCTTGCCTCTGTTCTCTATTTCTTCTCTTTCCTTGTCCAGTTCCCTCTCTCTACTCTTTTCTCAATTTGCCACTACTCAGGAAGGTGTGGTTTTATTTATTGAAGAATCCCTTGCTGAGAAAGGCTCTGTCTGGGTAGCCACTCTGAGGATTTCCTTTTCTTTTTTTTAAATCAGAACACAGTTGTATTTTAAATATTTAAAAACTTTGTTATAATTTATAAATGCTGCTTTGAATAATTCTGGCATTCCTAAATTGAATTTGTGGGTTGTTTGTTTTTAACCTCTTACTTTGTATTTAAAAAAATCAACTTTTAAGTTTAAAGCAATACGCGGTTGTTTTTTAGTGTTGTAGTAAACAACACAGAAATATAGACCTTTGGAAGTGAAAGCCGCTTGATCCTACTTTTCAGGACTTGCCACTGGAGGTATTTGGTGTGCATTCTTGGAGATTGTTTTATTCAAATACATATCCTCATTTCCATAGTATTAAATTCATTATGAATTTTCTTATTTTTTTCACTTAAATATAAAATATTTCTAGATTTATTTATGAAAAATGATTCAACTAATTTTAATAGTTTCATGTATTTCCTTGCATACAGGTTCTCTAACGTGAGTAATACCCCTACTATTGATTAACACTATTGATTTACTGTGTGTGTGTGTGTGTGTGTGTGTGTATTTGCTCTTTGCTAGTGGGCCTAGAAATATGTTTTTACATCTTACATTTTCATAACTATTGGCAAGATATATTTCAACTGTGTATAAGGGTAGTTTTTATTTTGAACCTTGAAAATCCTGGGAATTCTTTTTCTTTTATCCATGCTGCCCCCATCTCCATTATTTTTCTTTCCTGCTTGAATGTTAAAACAAAAACAATGAACCTCCTAATGACCAAGGAGACTGAATGTCAATCAGTCTGCTCATTGTCCATCCAGGGGTGTGGCTGCTCCTGAGTCACTTGTGCTTCCTTCTCTCTTTTTAAAAATGACCCTCTCCTCTTTTGCTGTTGATATATTGACCCTTCTATCATTCATAATATTGTGAATTATTTTTTGTTCCTATTGAACTATATTCAATGAATACATTGTATATTAATAAGGAAAATTTTAACATTTAGAAGGAAAATAAATCAGTTCTCCCACCATTCAGAAAAAAAATCAATCTATTGTGATGTTTTATACTTATTTTTGTTTTGGTCTTCTTTTTTCTTTCTTTTTTTCAGTTGGAAACAGAGAATGGAGGTTAATTGTATTCCTGAACATGTGTATATTAAAATTCTCACAATGGATGATCAAAACTTTTATATAGACCTGATTATACCTGCTATGAAATATCACATACATTGTAATTCATCTTAGTTACTGTCCCTTTTCTGTACACTTGATTTTCTTTTATTTAAATTTTAAAAATGCAACAGGATGTTTAGAATTTGTAGATATTTAAAAATTATACATTATAAAAATTGTACATATTTATGGGCACCAAATGATGTTTTGATACATATACACATTGTATAATGTTTAAATAGGGGTAAATATAATTATGTTCTCCAACATGGATCATTTCTTTGGGTGAAAAAAATCAAAAATCTTTTCATCCAGATTTTTGAATACAGAATACAGTGGCGATAATGTACTATGTCCCTAATTCTTTTTTATTCCTTCCCATTTACTGTCGATAAAAGTCCTGACTTAGTGCCCTTATAGTGGAGCCTCATCACATCACCTCTGCTCTTTTCCCGCCTGGCTCCAGTGCCTGCTCTATATCATATGAGTAATGCCACTCCCTGCCTGGTCTCTCTCCTCTTGTCTGTTTTTGACTCTGATGGGTCCAGGAAGCTCTACTGGTTGATTTGCTTTCCTTCATATGCAGTATGCAGTGGTTTCCACATGGAGCCAGGGCTTGTTGTGGAGTGGCAGCAGGGACAATGGTGACATGAGAAAGAAAGGTTTCAGTGAGGTGAGCCAGAGGAAAGCTTGGTGGTGGTAAAGCTAGTTGTGAACCCAGGCCACTCCAGGTGGGAAAGCGTGAACTGTGTGTTTATTCTAAATATTCCCATACCTTCTTTGGATTTGTTTCTCCTTTTGACATTTAAGTATCCAGTTAGCCTTCATTGAGTTTATGTTGATAGTCAAATATCTATAGTTTTCCCTGTTTTATCTTTTCTGTGACCAGCATTGGTTGACTGACACTCCTAGTCAATTGATAAAACAAGTATAACTATGTTATGTAGCTTCAGTAGGTAACAATAGGGTCACTGTGGCCCTTTCATTCTATTTTTTTATATTGAAGCTTTTATGAACATTTGAAAATAGAAATATGGACAAGCTATTGTTTAAAACCCTTGGTAGGTTTCTATTGCTCTTAGAATAAAAATAAAATCCTTATGGATTTCAGTACCTTCCTACGGGTTTCAGGGTCTTTGCCCAGAACATTTCACAGTTTGGACTACTGTACTTACTCTTTTTAAAATATATTTTTAGTTATATATGGACACAATACCTTTACTTTATTTATTTATTTTTTAATGTGGTTTTGAGAGGATAGAACCCAGTGCCTCACACAGGTGCTAGGAAAATGCTCCACCACTGAGCCACAATCTCAGCCCTCCATTACTTTTAAACAGTGACTTCATATTTAGTTCAGTCAAAGCAGGCACCATGAGATAAGTCAGTTGTTCTCATAGTACTCAATTCTTCTCTTCAGTCAGTCATCAGTATCTGTCCTACCTTTAAAGGTATCTAATATCTAGATGCACCATTAGTCTGCAGATCCACTGAAGCCGGAATCAATGTTCTACTTCTAATTCAGAACTTGACATATATACTTGTATGTGAAGTATATACAGAAATTGTATACACTCATGGTGAATAATACTTGAATGAGTAAATAAATACACTAATTTCAAAATATGTTATAAATGTTGGTAAAAATTTCTTTTTAAAATTATTCTACCTTATAAAATAATCTAAATCTGTTTAAATATTTATTGATGATTATTTCTTATTGATTTGTTTTTGGCTTTTAGGCAGAACAAGAAATTAAAAAAAAAACAAAACGAATGTATGAATCCAATTTTTCTGAAGTTTCTGACTTTATATTGCTGGGACTTTCTAATTACAGACCAGTGCAGCATTTCCTCCTTGCCTTCTCTACAGTGTTTTATCTCATGATTATTCTGGGAAACACCCTTGTTGTGTTTACTGTGACCTTTGACCCTCATTTACATTCTCCCATGTACTTTCTTTTAGCTAACCTTTCATTTACTGATTTATGTTTTTCCACCTTAGCAGTTCCTAAAATGATTCAAGACCTATATTCTGGGGATAAAACCATATCTTTCCAAGGGTGTGTCACCCAGATTTTTGTCCTTCATGTCCTGGGTGGATCTGAGATGGTGCTCCTGGTAGCCATGGCCTTGGACAGATATGTGGCCATCTGCAAGCCCCTCCACTACCTGACCATCATGAGCCCACGAATGTGCATTTTGCTTCTGTCTGGTGCTTGGATTATTGGTATCATTCATTCCGTGGCCCAAGTAGCTTTTGTTGTCCATTTGCCTTTCTGTGGTCCTAATGAGATAGATAGCTTTTACTGTGATCTTCCCTGGTTTATCAAACTGGCCTGCATAGATACCTATAGAATGGAATTCTTGGTAACTGCCAACAGTGGGTTCATTTCCACAGGCACCTTCTTCTTATTGATTATCTCCTATATCCTCATCCTGTTTACTGTATGGAAACGCCCTTCCGGTGGTTTGTCCAAGGCTCTCTCCACCCTTTCAGCTCACATCTCTGTGGTGGTTTTGTTTTTTGGACCATGCATCTTTGTTTATATGTGGCCATTTCCCACAGTTCCAGTGGATAAGTTTCTTGCCATTTTAGACTTTCTGATCACCCCCATCCTGAATCCTGCCATTTACACAATGAGGAACAAAGACATGAAGATGGCAATGAGGAAACTGATTAGTCAGCTCTTTGGTCTGAGGAAAATCTCCAACTAACTTACAAGAGCTCTTGTAGTACCTTATTTAAATAGGGTCTTCTGTAAACATAGGTCTTTAAAGGGATGTGTTTTCTTGAGACATTTTTTTTAAAATCCCTTTTCCAGCAACTTGAAAAATATTAGTTTATTTAAAGTTAATAACCAATATTGTGGTTATATATTTAATTTATTTATATAATTATATAATTTATTTAATATATCTCACCCTTTCTGTGTTGGCCAGTTCTTAATTAATTCAGTGAAAAACTAAAACTTTCATGAATTTCAATCTAGTGTGTGTATATGTAGAGTTAATGATATGTTAATATTTTCTTCTATCATTGGATTAAAAAATATTCTCATCTAAAAAGGAGAATTGGTTCTTATAACTGTTATTATTTTTTTTTTTTTTGGTCAAGCAAAGTGGTACATATTCTACATTGATTGGGGTTGATTTCCTTTTTTGCTTTAAAACTTATGCTAATAAATATTCTCAGTTACAATAATATAATTTTTGCAAGAATTTTATTTTGTTTAATAAAGTAAACATTGTTTAATATTTACATATGCATAATATGTAATAACATTGACTAAGAATAAAGTATTTTAATTTCCACTTTGTGCATATTAATTGTATACCAAGTAATGTTTGATATGTGTATACATTGTGTAATGTTTGATATGTGTTTACATTGTATAATGTTTGAATTATGAAGAAGGTTTTGCTCCATTTTGACATGGATAATGGATGCTTTCTACCTAAGTGTGGTCATAGACTTGACCCCACGTTTGGCCAAGGTGACTTTTGGGATTCCTGATTGGGCAGAAAAAAGGCTATACTCCATAGTTCTTTAGGGACTGTGATTTGGTTACCTACCTGCCAAATAATATATATTCAAAGCAAAACCACTGTTGAGCAGTAACTCCAAAATGTGCATAGTGTTGCAAGGGCCCCTAGAATATTAACCAAAATAGACATCAATATATTTTTATCAAAATATTAAATCATATAGTGTATGTTCCCAGATGAGTGCGAAACAGATGGGGAATAGAAGTAAGAAAGACAGTGGAATGTATCTAACTAACTTTCCTATGTACATATAGAAATATACCACAGTGAATCTCCACATCATGTACATCATCAAAACTGGAATCCTAATTAGAATAAGATATACTCCTTTTTATAAATATGTGAACACAAACTTTACTGCCATGTATAACTAAAAAAGAACAAATAAAATGTAAAAAGAATACTAGCTAATTGTCTTTTTAAAAGAGTTTTGATATCACAATTATTTATAGGAAAAAAGTTTATAAAATCTGAAAAAATGTGAGTTCATTGTTAAATGAACTTCTTCTGTATAGTCTATCTTTCACAATAGTCTATATGTAAGCTATGTATCTCGTGAAGTCCTGTTCTAATTTTATATTAGTATTGAGAATGAATTAATTTACTACTGTTTACTTCTCCTATTTTCTTCAATGACACATATTTTATTAGATGTAATGAAAATTCAATAAGTTTTATCATCTGTAGATAAAAAAATGAAGAAATCACTAGCATAGTTAACTATCTATATCCATGTATTTTGACAGTACACATGCCACTTTGAAAAACCTTAAGGGAAGAGGAAGGAATCAAAAAGTAATAATATAATATTATGGTTTAATATGAGATATCCATCCAAAATTCATCAGTGTGACAACGCAAGAAGTTTCAGAGGTAAAATGATTAGATTATGAGATATGTGACCTAATTAGTGAATTAATACAGTAATATGAATGAACTGTGTCCTAAGTGTAGAGAGGTGGGTTGTGTCAAGAGGAATTATGTCACTAGGGGTATCCCATTAGGGTTTATATTTTGCCCTCTGGTGATCAAAGTGTGCTCCCCGCTCTCTGGCTCTCTTTCTCTCTGTCTTTCCTGGTTGCCACATTCTGAGCTACTTGCCCTTCCATCTTGCTATTCTGCATCACCTCAGGCCCATAGCTATGAAGTTGGCTGTTCATAGACTGAACCTCTGAAACTATGAGCCAAAATAAACTTTTTCTTCTCTATCGCTGAGAGCCATCTGTGAACTGTGTGTGAACTAAAGTAATGTTGAAGCCATTAGGAAGAAAGTCTGGTATCAGGGACTCCCAGCAGCAAGCCCACTGGTTTGAGAATGCCTGGTTCATGTGCATCCTACCTAGTTCCATCTCAAGTTAGCATAGCACCAGTGATGGGGTGACCTGCTGGAGCTACACAGCCTCTCAGAGATGGGCATGGCTTTCCAAAATGTCAATCAACCTGTTTACTGCAAGACCCCTGCCACCACAAGAAGCAAGACTCCTCTTGCTGAGCCCTTATCTCTGCCTTTAAAGTATTCCCCCTTAAATAAAGAATCAGGGCCCTTTTCAGTTGTGCTTTACCTATTAGGAGCTGGAAAACCTATCAGACGCTCTTTTTTTATATCTAAATTCTGGTTCTCTCTCTATTCTTACCAATTACTTCAGACTTTTTATTTCCTAGGCAGCTCACACCTCCTGAGCAGGAACCTACTTTAGCGGGCTGCTGGTCACCCTACAATATTCTATGTTCACAAAACTCAAGGAAACACTTTTACTTACATATGTGCATTTATTGTAAGGATATGCCAATGGGTACAGATGAATAGCTAGATGGAAAAGATACAAAGAGCAAGGCATGTAGGAAGGGGCATGTAGCTTCCATGCCCTCTTTAGATGTGCCATCCTCTAGGACCCATAGGCATGGTTGATTAAATTATTGCCCCCTTGGGATTAATGCTGCTTTCATCCATTTTCACCTACCTAGAGTTCAGGGTGGGTCAAAATTTTAATAATCTAATCACATAGTAAATTTTCTTTTCCTTTAGCTCCCATCCTGTAGCTGTTCATGAGGCCATCAATTGTTACTTCACTAGGACAAAAGACACTTACATGTTCCAGGAAATTCCAAGGTATTTAAGAGTTTTGTGTCAGGAACCAGAGTCGAATATCAAATATTAGAACAGAAGAGTCTCCTGTACCCCTACGTAGGAAGGTATTAAGAGATTTGTCTCAAGAACAAGGGCCTGAGATGAAACATTACAAAAATATTCTCCTAGCACCCTTAGTTTTCAGGAAATCAGGCATTTTGTGCCAGAGACGGGAGAAATAGACCAAGATGTTATTTCTTGTTATTTCACAGTCTACTACTTGGTCTCTGACCATAGAGCTCTTAGTAAAAAAGGATCCTATAAGTCAAAAGTACTGGAAATTTACTGGAATCACATTCAACCATCAATATATGGTTCAGGCCATCATCAAAGAGTATAAACATGTCTCCCAGGATGGAGGCCATTCAAACTTGCAGGCTTCTTTCAGTTTTGTCAGGTTTCCTAAGCAGGAGTGGTCTTCACAATTATATGGCATTGGGTATAATTGAGATGAGAGAGATGTTTTAGTTAGGTTTTCACTGCAATGACCAAAATACCTGAGAAGAGCAATAAAGGGGAGAAAAACTTTATTTGGGGCTCATGGTTTCAGAGGTTTCAGTCCATTGACTGAATGGAGCCAGCTCCATTGCTCTGGGCTCAAGATGAGGCAGCACATATGGTGGGTGGGTGCCCAGCAGAGGAAAGTTGATCAGATCATGGTGGGCTCAGGAAGCCCAGACAGTGAAAACAAGCCAGGAAAAGAACTGTAGGGAAATGAACCCTTATTGGGAGGGTTCCTGGTGAGGCACATGCTCTAGCCATGCCTTATAACCAAACCATAACAAGAGATAAAGTCATCTCTTGCTATAAGTATAACACCTTTCAAGGTGTTAGTGTGATATTCAAGTTCCTTCAGTTAATAGCTCATTTATTAATCTTTTAAACCTCACCCACTGTTCGTCTTTCTCCTTATGAATACCCACAAATTTTCCAAGATTACATAGTCAGTTACTGCGCTGTTCTAGATTGTGGGCAGCAATACTAGTCTACAAGCACCTCTCCCTCAGTCCACTCCCATTCAGAATATATGTAGGACTAGAATTAGTGAAATACTTCTGCCATTAAGAAATACAGCTGCACTTACAGTTAACCTCAATTTTGCCAAATAGGATATAGATAAAAACCACCCACATCAGTCCTTTAGAAATACTAATATATGATTTTAATATATAGCTACAGTTTCTTGCTTCTGTGACCCATCCCTGCTTTTAGCACTTGTACTTTCAGCCCTCACCCTGTGTCCATTGCATGAGGTGGAAAAAAAAAATAAAAACAACCCAAGTTGGGCAGTGGCTCGGTGGTGGAGTGCTTGTCTCACATGCGTGGGGCAGTGGGTTCGATCCTCAGCACTACAGAAATAAATAAAATAAAGGTATTGTGTCCATCTATAATTTAAACAAAAAGTCTTAAAAAAAACTAACAGGTATTATGGGGAAGAAAGGGGAAAAAGTATAGTCATTAATAGTCATACTATTAGCTTTCCTTGGCAGGAATTGCACAGTCCTACCAGAGTCCTCCACCACTCTCTCTTCCCAGATCCACAGAAAAACAGGGGATTAATTTAGTGGGGATACTTTAGTCCTACTCATGTCGAGTTTGAGCACACACTCAAGTGCCAAAGCAAATCGTATCCTCACCCATTTTAGATAATCTATGTTTCAATTGCCCATTCCATTTTGCTATATTCTGTGGAGGATATTTCTTGACCATTGTTTGACATTTTGAGCTACGCAGAGGGTTCCTTGGTCTACCAACTTGGTGCAATATCTTCTGTTACACTTTTTCTATAGCTCTCTGAGCATTTGCAGCTTCCATCAGGTAAGGAAGCTCAGTCCAGAGTCTGTAAAAACCAATCTACAGCCCCCAGGACTAGCAGCATCAGTCTGACTTGTCAACTGTGTTTAGGACCATATCTTGCCATTTCCAACTACAGTCTCTGTTTCTTTTGCTGGTAGACAGAACAATTCTTGTTAGTTTTTGTTCCTCAGGTGTACAAGAGAAATATGTCTATATTAGGCCCATCTCTGCAACGCTGCAGCTCTCCCATACCCACTCCCTTCGTGGAACAGGTGATCACCTCAACTGGGATTATCTGCTTGTCAATTCCAATCATCTTCTGAACCCAGGAGTTTTCTACTAGGCATCAACTTTTCTCTCTTTAATGTCCCCCTTGAATTTTCATTTGTCTGTGTCCCATGCAGAATCCCTTTCTTAATTCAGGTTTCCATGGACTTCCTGCCTGCATGTATGGTCAGGCCAGGGGCCACTGTTCATGAGCCAGTGAAAACTGAAATATAAGGTCTTTTACAACTATTCATTTTTTCCACCGCAGCTAGAAAATAACATGCAATTCATTCTACTGGGCTCATTAATTTTTATATTCTTTTTTTTGTTTGTTTGTTTTAATCACAGTGGTGTTACTGGCAGGAGTTGAGGTCAGATTCATGTTCCATGGCATTGAAGAATAAACCCCTGAGTGTCAAAGTAAGCAAGTGAGCAGGAATTTTATTTAAAAAGAAATTGAAAGGAAAGTCTTGGAACTTCCAGCTCAGTGCCTGGGAAGAGCAAGAGAGCTGTTTAAGTCTTATAACATTTCCTTTTTTAAAGGCACATAAAGAAAAGTTGATAAGATCCTCTTGACATTTTCCACATTGTTACTAGGGAAGTGCCCTTTGTTAATTGGTTCCTTATATATCAATTGTCCCACACTTGGCTCTGGATGGATTACACAGTCACTTTCTACAAAATGGAAACTTAACATCCTTCTGAGAAATTAAAAATGATTCATAACATGGTGAGACTTGTTAAGATGGCTGTTCTCTTGTTTGCCCTCTTGTTGACGTTTTCTCTCTCTTCCCTACTCTCGACTGCCTATCTTTTTCTATTTCAGTGACATCATTCCAGATAGGATGTTGTCCATTTGTTTTTGAACTGCCAGACACAAACCAAGTAGCTGTTTGTTGGTTAGTGGAAAACTACTTACAGAGCACTGTCCATGTGATGATTGAGTACTGCAGTACCTTAAGCAATTTAGGTTATTTCTCAGAGAAACGGGGCTTCCTGCTTGTGAGCATCTATGCCCTCCTTCACATATCTTGATCTGTACAAACCATTTATATATATATTATGGAACTACTCTGGGCATGGCCATTCTCATTAGGGTATTTCTTTGACGTCCTCTTAGACATTAGTGGTATTTGTGGCTCCCTGATCATTTTATATGCTTCAGTTAGATGGGCAGCTTCAACTAATGTCTCATAACAATGTAATAACGGCCCTCAAATTGAAGGTCTCCTGGCCTAAATCCTTGCAGTTTTCTAGGATGTCTCAGAACCTGACTTGGAGAAGCACTTTACTTGCATTTATCCATTTACTATAAAAGATATTCAGATCATTCAGAAAAACAGCCAATTAGAAGAGGTGCACAGGTCAAAGTCCTTGGGAAAGGGTGCAAAACTTTCATATCCTCCTGAGATGTGCCCATCCTTCAGGAACTGTTGCCAGAAACAGACTGGCTGAGGAGACTCAAGCAGCACTTGGCTTTATTTATGCCAAAGGGCCCAGAGAAAAAACAAAACTCCAAATTTTGAGTCCCTATTTCACAATATATTTGGCCTATCTAATGTCATATATTTTCTAGTCCACAGGATAAACGATTGTGCATGAGGGTTTATAATGTGAAACAGAGTGTGATAAGAGGAAGAACTGGTTCCTCTTACCAAGACTTCAATAAAGATAAATGTCTAGCCTTGGGCCTAGAGCCTCTCTAGGTGCGTTTACACTTCAAAGGGGAGTAGTCAGGGGAAGTTATCTGCAGTCTAAAAAGTAGGGATCCATGGCCAATCAAGCTTCCTGGAGAAAGACTGAGAGAGGGGAGGGGAACCTACCTCTTCCCCAGGCATTGGTTTCTTACCATAACATTTTTATAACTTCTTTGAACAACTAGGTCTTGTTTGCTATCACAGCACCTCCATGTGTTCACCTATCTTGAAACTCTCAAACACTGTTTTTTGAGATTTTATGGAAACTTTATTATGCAGGTCTAATTGATTCAAACACTGGACGTCTTGTGTCATCTACTGTCAGCCTCTCCCCTGTCTCCCTGAATTTGTGGTGTTGGTCTGAAAGACTCCACCTTCCAACCTTATCTTGATTTTTTCTGATGACTATTTTTCTGGTGATAGTTTCAGCCCCATCCTGAAACTATCTAGACCCCAGCACAACCCCCAGTAATTTCATTAGGGGGGGAAAAGATCCTTTTGTCCGTCCAAAGAGCCCAAGGGATTTAATAGCTTTATGTTAGGAGGTGGATCAAATACTGAATGTATTATTGAGCTTGGTCCTTGATTAAATAACAATTCAATGATGAAGAAAAGGGTTTGAGAAAAAGGAAAAAGTTTTATCACTTTGCTAGCAAAGAAGAAAAATGAGGGATTCCTGTTGCAGAGACTATGATTCTGGCCATCATGGGGAAGAGAGGATTTTCAAAGAGGTGTTTCAAAGGCTACATTCCAGTATTCCAGTGTGCATTGTTCTTTTTCTTTCTTTTTTTAAAAATTCACTTGGTAATTTAGAAGGCAGCTAATCCTTAGATCTTCTACCTCCATCCCTTAAGTCTGAATTACTTCATTCCTGTTGTGGACATGTGCTCAAGGTCAGATAACTCCACCTAGGATGGGAAGAAGTATACTTCTGTTGTCTCCCCCCAGGTTAGGGATGGGGAGAGGGAGAAGAGAAAAGATATATGTCTGTTTCAAAATGAGCCTAAGTGGCAGAACAGCAAAGTTTATATTAAAAGCATGAAGTGGACCATAATTACAAATATATATTTTCGATGTCATGCTAGAACATGGATTTAAATGTCCTAAACCTCTGTGTTCTTTCCAATCTCAGGAGCATTCTACTACCTGGTTCTGTCCACTAAATTAATTGTCCCCTCCTCTATTTTTTCCCATGGTAAGAAAAGTCCCCCTAGATTGGGTACCTTTTGTCACATACACAGTTTATCTCTGTTGGTCAGGTTAGGTCTGAAGAATTAATATTGCCAAAATGGCCATAGTACTAAAAGAACTACACCAATTCAATGCAATTTCCATTCAAATTCTAGTGGCATTCATTATAGAAATAGAAAAAGCAGTCATGAAATTCATGAGAAAAAATAAGAGGCCTAGAATAGATAGCAATCCTTAGTGAGAAAAGCGAAGCAGGAGGCATCACAATACAGAACTTAAATTATACTACAGAGGTAGAGTAAGAAAACCAGCACCAAAACAGGCATGAAGACCAATGGAATAGAAAACATAGAGATGAACCCACATAAATACAATTATCTAATACTAGACAAAGATGCCCAAAAAATACATTGGAGAAAAAAATAGCCTCCTCCATAAATGGTTTAGGGAAAACTGGAAATCCATATGCAGTAGAATGAAATTAGACCTTTATCTCTCACCCTGCACAAAATTCAACTCAAGGTGGATAAAAAACCTTGGCATTAGATCAGAAACACTGTACCTACTAGAAGAAAATGTAGGCCTAACATTCCATCATGTCATTTTAGAAACTGACTTCTTCAAAAAGACTCCTAAAGCACAAGAAGTAAAATAAAAAAAATATCAATAAATGGGATGGCATCAAACTAAAAATCTTCTTCACAGCAAAGGAAACAATTCAGATCATGAAGAGAGAGCCTCAGAATGGGACAAAATCTTTGCCACCTGAACTTAAGATGGGACATTAATTTCCAGGTTATACAAAGAACTTAAAAATACCTTAACACCCCAAACAAACAAACAACCCAAACAATAAATAGGCAAAGGAACTAAACAGACACTTCTCAAAAGTAGAAATACCAATAGTCAACAAATATACGAAAAAAAAAATTCAACATTTCTAGCAATTAGAGGAATGCAAATTAAAACTACACCGAGATTTCATCTCACTCCAGTCAGAGTAGCAATTATCAAGAATACAGATAACAATAAATGTTGGTGAGGATGTGGGAAAGAGGGCATACTCATAATTGTTGGTGGGACTGTAAATTGGTGCAACCACTCTGGAAAGCATTATGGAGATTCCTCAAAAAACTAGGAATGGAACCACCATTTGACCCAATTTTCCTACTCCTCAATATATATCTAAAGCTGTTGAAATCAGCATACGACAGTAATGAAGCCACATAAAAAGTTAATAGCAGTACATTTCACAATAGCTAAGCTATGAAGCCAAATTAGGTGTCCCTCAACTGATGAATGGATAAAGAATATGTGTTATATATACACAATGGAGTATTCCTCAGCCATAAAAGAATGACTTTATGACATTTGTCAGTAAATGGGTGGATCTGGAGACTATCATGCTAAGTGAAATAAGCCAATTTCCCCAAACCAAAGTCAAATGTTTTCTCTGCTATGTGAAAGCTAAACCACAATAATGGAGGTGAGGAGGAGTGAAAGAATAGAAGTTCAATGGATTAGACAAAGGGGAATGAAGAGAAGGGAGGGAGTAAGAAAAGGAAAGACAGTGGAATGAATCTGACATAACTTAGTCCTGTGTACACATATAAATATATAACAGTAAACTGCACCTTTAAATATATCCACAAGAATGGGGTCCTAATTAGAAAGAGATATATTCCATGTCTGTGTAGATATATCACAATGGAATCTACTATCATGTATAACTAAAAAGAACCAATAAAAATAGGAAAAAGAAGAAAAGAGATACAGTGGGACTAAAGTTAGGAAATGTACATATGTAGATTCAGCTAGGCTGCGAAACAGGTTACATTCTCTGTTTCCCAGGCACCCACCAAGGTCAGAGGGTTGCCCCTCAGCCTCCATACTCAGTACGAGGAAGCTCAGGAGCTAAAACAATTTGGAGATTTTAACTTTAGAGGGGTTCTGTTTCAATAGGAGACTCAAAGAAGGTCCAGATGTTTGAAGTGTAAAAAGCATTTCTGGCTACAGGAGAAAATAAGGCCTTGGGATTCTTGGGGGAGGAAATGGGGGTAGTGATGGTAGTTTATGGTAGATAAAGGAAATTAAATGAAATAAATGCATGGCAAATAGGAGAATTTGTTGTGTGCATGACGTCTTTCAGGTAACCGGCTTCAGAAGAAAAGATGATTGCTTGCAACAAAGGTTTTCTGGAACAGGTTTCAGACCATTTCATCTCTGAACCTTCTTGCAGTGTCTCACACATCAACTTTTTGGGAACACCTCATATCTGGACCATAAAATTCTGATAGAATGAGTGATCAGGAAAAAGGGGGTACTATTTTGGGGGCCTTAGATGTATCTAAACAGATGGAGTCAGAGATATCAATAAAGTGTCTTGAGGTCTAACTATCACCATCTATTAGACCTAGACAGTATCTTACTATGTAATTCATAAATTGAAATGCAAAATATCATATGCTGTCATCAAGTAGAAATGGAACATGATCAAGCTTATCAAGTCTGGGGCGTAAAGGGATTGCATGAGTTTCTGGTGCCACAATTACAACATCCTTTTCTGCCAGATTGTTTCCCTTGTTACACAGCTATGACTATGTGGGAAACTCCTTATAAACAGTGGACTGAAAATAAAAATTCTGCTTCATGTTTACATGAAATATTGACAGTAACTAGAAATGAAGGTCTGTGGTCTTATAGCCTCTGTCAAAAAATGCATTATGCTTAAGCATTTTTAATATGGTTGTGGTCATATAAAACAATAATTAGGAGAAATGATAAACATAGGAAGAAATTGTGATAGTATATTTGGTTATTCCCCTTGGCTTGTAAAAAGCATGAGTCTATATTGATTCATAAATAATGATAACAGTTTGTTTAGATGACTAGAACATAGAATGAAGACACTAGAAATATTGATGACAAACAAAGGAAAGAATCCTATAATTAGATACTTTCAGAATGGGCACAGATTATCAAAATATAGGTGTCCATTTTTTTAAAGGTGTCCCAGTATTTGATCAATGGGTCCTCATATAAAGTGACCAGATTTTGAAGTCCTGTATGCAATGATTCATATGCGTTATCTGGCTATCAGTACTTTAGAACCCATCCACTAATATGGCACAGTATTCTGTGGAGATCCTAATGGTATGTTAGAATATGGGTGATGTTAGAATATTTACACCATGGAGGAAGTAGAGAAGGAGCATTTATTGTAGATATGAGTATTCTTCCTATGACAATACTCAGCTTACACGACCATCTGTGGGTTTAAGTAGTTTCATATTCACCATCATGATATTTGTGTACACTTTATTTGACAGCCACACAAATGAAGCAATGGGTCCATGACCAATGAATTTACTAGTTTGACCATATAACATGATCACCCATAAACAACCGGTCTATAAGAATGTTGAATGGCACAGTGATGAGGCTGTATGGCTCTCATGGGAGAAAAAAAATCATTATTTTTAAGATTTGGGAATGAAGATGAGAAAGTGGGAGAAGCTCCTCTTATTGTTATACTTACTACTGACTCACAAATCTTTTACTTCCCTTCCGCTAACATTGGGTTCTGTTGGATTGGAAGACTCTCTTCCTGAGAAAGTTATACTTCAATCAGAGTTGAAAACGATATTTTCATTAATTTGAAAATAAAAACTGGCTATGGTAATTTGTGCTTTGTCTAGGGAACATTCATATCTATAAGTCCTCTAGATTAGTATTTGTATAGATGATTCTAACAAAAAAAAGAAATTAATTAGATCTGCCTATTAGATTAAAGTGTATATACTAGGCTTGAATTGCGCAGTAAAAAAATGATGAAAATGTCTGAGTTGAGGGCATTTACCACTTGGAATTTGTCATGCTGTGTTATGCTACAGAATAGTCAAATCTGTGTTTTTAATTTTTATACCCATTTCATGAAATCTTAAAAATAGTGCTTAAATCTCAAGTTTACCTTTTAACGACTTGCAAAGAACTATAAACAGAATAAGCATTCTGGGTAGGAAAAAATGGTAACTTAGAACATACAGTGATGAAAACACAGTGGTTGAAAGAGTATCCCTTGAAGGTTAATTAAGGCTATTTCTGAGATAGAGACAACCAAATGATGGACTGCCAGTTCTTTGTGACCATAGGTGAACAGGCATGTGCTTGTGAGGTATTCACTTTCTTCACAATATATAATGAAAGAAAAAACTTCATTGAAAATTATACCATTTACAATAATTAGTATTTTATTTGTTAGCTTAATAGAGACATTTTGGTACTTTATTCTTGGCATAAGTTATGCTTTAACATATTTGGTGAAAAACAAATTTTCTACTGTGCTGCTGATTGGCAAATAATAAATAAACACTCTTGGAAGTATGATTCACCTCTCAGTTCTTCAAGTAAAGCAAATAAAGCTGTGTTATCTTCAAGAAATTTGGTTCCTATATTTGGGTCTTGTTTTCTCATTAACAACTTGGGCATAATACTAAAGCTCTGAAGGATGATACCTGCATTATTTTTATCCTGTCATTTGTTGTAAACAGCTCCAAATAAAATAAATAAAAAATGCTCATATGGCATCCTTTCATTTTATCATTTTTTATTGATATCAACAAATCCGTTTCAATCCATTTATCATTCTGGAAAAAAGAACAGAAATATTATTTATAACCTGTAATTGTTTGTAAAGTCTTTGAAATGTCAAAAGAGCCTATTGCTATACACATTGAGAAATAAATTTTATAAGCATAAGAATGAAAATATTGGTGTCTATTTGATTTATTAATGTATTTTGTTTGCTAAGTGCCATTTCAGGGTACTATGTACTATAGTTTTAAGAATAACTAGATAAGCCATGTCCCTGCTTCAGGTAGATTACATTTTGGGATGTTTACAAAACTGATTAATAATTGAAAGCAAAAATATTATTCTTTGAGGTTAATAACTATTACAAATATCATTATTACTGATTGAATTATTTTTTATTGAATTAATTAAAACCAAATGAGTCATAACCTCCGCCATTTTCCCTAAGTGTTTTACCACTTTTATTTTATTCTCTTTCAATTTCCCCATTTCATATTTGGATAAGAATCTCTGTTAAGGAAAAAAAAATATTTTTTTTTGCCTTTTGTAAAAAGATAAGTGAAATTTGGAGAGGAATAATCAGTGATTCATGAGCACATTTTCTCTAGTGGGGTTAAAAATAATTCAAAAAAATTTCATGGAGATGCAGTCCATCAGATTGGATCTATGGTGGTGTTGACTGTATTGCATGAGTTTCTTTAATGTAGTAGAAAGCATAGGAAGACTAATCAAGTAATTCCCCCACAAAGAAGGATTAATAGTGTTTGAGTTTTAGAAAAAAAAAATTCACATTGCTTTCCTGGGAAATGTTGACATGTCCTTATTTATAAAATCCTTTTTCTTATTCCTGAGGACAGTAAAACCTGTAGACATGATTGAACATGTCATAATTTTCAACCTATTTTATAAGATCAATATATTGTCAATTTGAAGCACTCATTTGCTTCGGGGCATTAAATATTAGCCTTGGAATTCATGCAATAGCTTTTGAATCTCTTCATAGCATCTTTAATTTCTTTATTTCTCAATGAGTAAATGGCAGGATTTAAAAGAGGTGTTATAGCAGTGTAAAACACAGCAAGAAATTTGTCCAACCATGTAGCGCTGACTGGCCACACATAGATGAAGATGCAGGGCCCAAAGAAGAGCACCACCACTGTGATGTGGGCAGTGCATGTAGAAAGAGCCTTGGATGCACCAGACTTAGAGCTTCGGTGAACAGTGACAAGAATATGTGTGTATGTTATCAGCAATAGAATAAAGGAGGTTACAGCCACAAACCCACAGTCAATGTTCATTAAACTGTCCAGATTATCTGAATCCATGCAGGCCAGCTTGATTACCAGTGGCATATCACAGAAGAAGCTGTCTATTTCTCTGGGGCCACAGAAAGGCAGCTGCACAATTACACCCAGGTGACTCATGCCATGCACAAAGCCAACAATCCAAGCCATGGCTACTAACCCAATGCACCTTTGCAGACTCATAATGGTGGTATAGTGGAGGGGTTTGCAGATGGCTACATAGCGGTCATAGGCCATGGCCACCAGTATTACCATCTCAGTCCCTCCAGCAAAATGGACAAAGAGAACCTGGCACATGCAACCTACAAAGGAAATGCTCTGGTTCTCCCTGATAAATCCTATGATCATCTTAGGAGTGGTGATTGAGGAAAGCCACATGTCAACAAAGGATATGTTGGCTAACAAGAAGTACATGGGGGAATGGAGATGGGTATCCTTGATGATTAGTAGTATGATAAAAATATTTCCAAATACAGTCATCAGGTAAATCATAAATAATATCATGAAGAGCAAAACCTGAATATCCCATGAGTGGCAAAGTCCCAGAAGCAAAAATTCTGACTCTGTGGACTGATTTCCTCCATCCATTTTATTCAATGTGTCTTCCGAAATATCCTTGAGAGAAACACAGATTGTCAGTTATGGGGATAAAAAAGGAACTTGACTTTTAGAATTTGATGTTCACATTGACATTTAGCATCTACATCTGAAATTAAAAGTATAATTGGAAGAAAAATCAGAGTTCAATATATCTAGTATTATATTCAAATGGAAAGATAGCCATGATGGGCTTTTTAAGAGAATAACATGGGATTGTTAGGTGAATAATTCATTATTAGTATTCTTTCAACAGGTTGTGAGGAAAGTAGGACATCAAGAGGAAAAGCTAACACATGTTTGAGATGTTGCCTGGAAATAGCTCCAGTTTTCTGGTAAAAAGGATCAGTCCAGTAAAAGTGATCTGGGCAGGTCAACAACAGTGATCTTTATACTAAATAGCAAAAATTTAGATGATATCCTTGGAAAAATGATGGCAAAGTAATATTGCAATTTGGTAAAAAGATTTGCTATAACATTACGGTTTCTCTGTAGCTGTCCTATATCATAAAAATAACTATAATTTTTTCACTCTAAAATGTATGTTAGATCAGTATTTTAGAGATAAACTATAGGAAAGATCATATAATACATAACTGATATGATGCCAGGCATAGTGGCACACACCTGTAATTCCTGTTGCTTGGGAGGCTGAGGCAGGAGGATCAGGAGTTCAACGCCAGCCTCAGGAAAAGTGAGGTGCTAAGCAACTCAGTGAGACCATTTCTCTAAATAAAATAAAAAATAGGGCTGGGATTGGCTCTGTTGTTGAATGCCCTTGAGTTCAATTCCTGGTACCAATAAATAAATAAATAGACAAATAAATAAATAAATAACTGATATGAAGATTTGGATACAAACTCAAATACTACCTTACTATTAATTTTAAAAATATATAATTAAGTGGATATTATTTAATCAGCTAAATGAATACAAAAAATCTATGGAGAATTATGTAAGACTGAAATTAAAGTAGAGGCCACTGAGACAAAAATTCAGAATTCATGGTTCCAAATTGAAGCTTAGTTTTACTCAAGATTATTAGCAGAAAGTATTTTTCTTCAGTTTATGAATGAATGTTGGGAAATCAACCAGCCTTGACATAGTATCATCTCGGTCAAAGTCATAAAATTTGTCTATTTTATTATCTATTATCTACCTATCATCTACTTAATCTAATTTTTCTAAGAATATATTATAGAGATATGTAGGAAGTTATTATATTTGACTATTAATGCTTAGTAGATAAGAAGTTAAAACTTCAGTGATGAGAAATTAAATCTTAATATAACAATGATATTGCTTATGTTCGTCCATAAATAAACTGAGGTATCTGAAACTGGAGATTAGAAAGACTACTGCCCATTCTCCTCACCTCTTTATTAATTCTCTTCCTTGACATTGCTCCATTTTTTTTATCAGCTTTCATCTCCTTTTATACTCTGAACTTTCCAAGGTGATACAAAGGAGAACAGGTGAGGAATGGAAACCACTACAGCTTCCCAAACAGTTCCCTTATCTTACTCTGAGATCTCAGAAGTACAGATTAAGGACAGAAAGAAAGAATCATTCCTAAAGCAATTTGACAAAGCATACATTTTCTGTTGAAAGAGAGATGAATATGATAATAGCCTCAAAGTACAAGTAAACATATAATCTGTAATGAGAATTACCTGACTTAAGGATAATACCCTGATAGCATACCAGATATGTGTGTGCCCCTGAGAAACTTGAAATATCTTTTTTTTTTTTTTGAAATTGAATTTTCTATCACGGCAAAACTTTCCAGGAAAAAAAAATTTAGTAGCTATTTCTCTACTTGTTGGAATAAATGACATAGAAGAGTGTTAATAACAAAAGCAGAATTTTGGTGGCAATCACTACAAAATGAACACATAGTTTCACAGGGAACATTTATAGCAGTAAGAAATCCAGCTGATTTTCATTAGTTTTATAAACTACTAACATTTAAGAATTATTATACTATAACTATATTATCTAATATTAATAGGTAAGTTAAACAATCATTATTTAAGAAAGTTTAACAGTCATCTATTTTTTGATTTGTAAGATCTGGTCTGAGATATCACTCTTGTGAACTGTGACTTTGATACTAATCTCTTACTTTTTAAAATTTTCTCATTTAAAAAAAGATTATTCAATCTAATAGGCATGATGCGAAAATGAACAACAAAAAAATAAAAAAAATCACATATATTTTCTGGCACTGTGAAATTTAATAACTATAAGTTATTCCCTATCGTTAAGAGTACAGTTTTCAAGGCTTTTTGGAAAAAAAAAACAACAACTTTAATGTACAGCCAATTACTTTCTCTCACTGAAACATATGCAATTGCCTTTCTTTATGAGTGGGGTCATGGAGGAACCTTTCGCCAAGTCTTGCAGACAGAACATCTCAGGGAGAGGAACAGAACACTCAGGTCAGAGGTGAAGTCACATGACCTGTAGGGAAACGACAAATGGCCTGAGTGAAGTGTGTGGGAGGCCAGTGGGAAGGTTGGCAGTGGCCAGCTGAAAGGCCCATGGGTATAAAGGATTTTGAATTGACTCTGAAGGCTTGGTGATGCTGTCGAATAATCCCAGAACAAATGTGCCACAACAAGATTGTACCCTCTTTGTCCTGTCAGAGTACTGGTGAGCATACCTCTGTTAGAACATTTATTACAATTGCCTTTAAAAAATGTTAACTATTTCCAGTTTTGCTAAATTAACACACACACGCTTAGCAAAACTATGGGATGAACAGGCGCATAGCCCATATGGGACATGTCCTTTCTGCTATGCCCTTTTCATTTTTTAATTTTGCTCTGGCCCAGGAGGAGTTATTAATAATTTAAGAGGATCTATAGGGGACAGTAGAACATTGTGTAAGAGTGGATTTAGGTTTCTTATCTTTAACTCAGAATTTTCACAAACAGGTTTAATGATAATTCTTAAACTGTTAAAATTATAAAGTTAAGGAAAAGCTCTTCTTGGGGGTAGAGAGTATAGCAGCATAATGGCTTCTAGGTTTGTAAGTCAGGCACAGAAAGATAAATGCTATATGATCTCACTTAAATGTGGAATCTAAAATGTTAAATGCATAGAAATAAAGAGTAGAATGGTGGTTACCAAAGGCAGGAGGTGATATTGTCCAAAGGATATAGCTTCAGTTGGTCAAGAGGAATTGGGTATATTGGTCTATGCCACAGCTTATTATGATATTATAAAAATATAAATAAAATGCATTATATATTTTATTGTGGTGGCTGGGTACTGGGAATTCATCCCAGGACACTTAAATCACTGAGCCACATCCCCAGGCTTTTTAAATTTTGTTTTGAGACAGGATCTCACTAAATTGCTTAGTGACTCACTAAGTTGCTTAGTACTTTGCTCAGTTGCTGAGGCTGGCCTCTAACTTGTGGATCTTCTTGCCTCAGCTTCCTGAATTGCTGAGAATATTGCAGGTGTGCACTACCACATCCTGTGGTGTGTTTTATGTTTTAAACCTGCTAAAATACAAATTTCAAAAGTTGTAATATGAATAATGAGAAGATGGATATGTCAATTACCTTGATTTAGCCATTCCATGTTGTGCACATATATCAAGACAACAGATTGTACCACATAAATGTACAGAATTATTTGTTGATTAAAATAAATAGAATATAGCCAGAAATTTTGGTTCTCCTTCTAGATATGCTATCTTTCTATGAAAAATATTTTCTATCATAACCCTAAAACTCTTTGAGAATATCAACATTTACATAAGGACATTCTTACCCTTAAAGAAATTAATAGATTGCGTTAGATATGTACTGGGTGAGGTCCACTGGAAGAAATGTTACGTTCCTTCTAGTGCCTTGTTCTGTTTTCCTTCTTCCTCAGGTTAGAAGCTTTAATACTATTTCAATGTGAACATCATTATGCATTGGATTTTTCTTCTAAATCTTTGAACATCACAGAGAACATTAAATGACTTACTCAACATGGGTGTTGTGTAAGGTCACATTTTCTTTCAGTGTGCTCTTCCGCAACACACTGGAGTTGACATCCATTGTTGTGTGGAGACAGTATCTGTGGAAGTGATTTCCCTCAGCCTGACGTATTTAAAACACAAAAGTGGTCCCTTGAGTGAAATTTTCCTGTTCTGTGTTTCAGGCAGAAAAAGAATCATAGATTTATTTTTAAACATCCCTTGAGTACATCTTTATTAGGAGTAACATCAACCTTTTCATACACTGGAAAACATAACAAGGAGACAAGAAAAACATCACAGAGATCAGCTTTGGAACCAGCCTACATGTCCATCAACAGATGAATGGTTAAAGAAAATGTAGCATATATACACACAATGGAGTTTCATTCAGCCATTAAGAAAAATCAAATTATGTCATTCACAAGAAAATGGTTGGGATTTGAGAACATTATATTAAGCTAAATAAGCCAAACTCAGGTCCGGGGTCATATGTTTTTTCTCACATGTGGAAGCTAGAGAGGAAAAAGCAAAAGAAACATGTTGGTAGATCTCATGAAAATCACAGGGAGATCAGTTCAGGAAAGATACCAGGAGGTGGAAAGAGGGGAGAGACTGAGAAGTGCTGGGAAGTGATATTGGCCAAATTACATTGTTATATTTGTGCATATATGAACATATGACAATGAATTCCACTATTATGTACCTATAATACTTAATAAAAATGTAGAAAAAATCATCTGTGAGTTAAAACTTAGTAAAATTTAAACATTATGCCTATAAATAATAACGAGGTAACATCTGAAAACTTGATCTGTAACTTGATATAATTAGATTCAACTAAAGTTTTAATTTCAGTTAAAAGACAAATCATACACCTATGTGATATATGACTACATTGTTTAAATAGGTAGATAATCTTGGTTGGTTGACTGTTGTTTTAATATTATCTGTGATTAGTTGACATCCTGACAGTTATGCACTGGATATCAAATTATCAAGATTATTTCTAGAATTTTTTTTCAAAAAACAGGAAATTTTCCAGGCATGATGGCACATGCCTGTAATCCCAGGGGCTTGGGAGGCTGAGGCAATAGGATTGCAATTTTGAGGCCAGCCTCAACAATTTAATTAGGCCCTCACCAATTTAGTGAGACCATGCCGTAAAATAAAAAAAAAAAAATTAAAAAGTAAATAATAAATAAATAAATAAATTGAAATTGAAATACATCGGAGATCTTTTAAACAAAGCCTTTATTTTTGTGCAATTAAGCATATAATAACTTGCGTATTTTCACAGTGCTGTTTTATACATCTTGAAATATATGCAGCCTGAAGAGGTCAACATAGCCAACCTGATGAATGTGCTTCAGCCCCCAAAGTTCTTCCTTCCTGATAACGTCTCTTTCCCCTTCATCCATACCATCTGCACCGTGTTCTTCTCTGATTATTCTTGAGAAGGTGTAAACTGACATTTGTAAACAGGTTTCCAGAGTCTGGGTTGACTATAATCTCCTCTTGGGTGGTACTCACCATTATATTCCCATTTGCTCAGCTATTTTTACTGTTGCTACCAGTATTGTGGCACTTCCACCACCCTCTTGATTGTTCTTCGCCAAGATAAACATAGTTTCCATAGAGTCCTGGGGCATGGAACCCTCCATGTTGTGTTCCATCTCAGGCAGAGCTCCAGAGATTTTTGTATTTAAAGACTCTCTTCCTGATCAAATCCTCTGTAACACTGTATATGAGTTGTGGTAGAAGATATTAATTATAGCTCTCTCAACTTCATCAATGTAATCTACATTCCCTTTCTTCTTTAGATTAATTAATTCTAAAGCATTTCTATTTGTTTCTTATGCAATATGATCATAAGTTCATTTGGAGGAGTCAATAGTATTATTTTGTTTTGATATTTTTAAAAATTGAGATTACCACATAATCTTTTTGGGTGGTGGGGTGGGGAATGTACTGGGGATTGAGCTTAGGGGGACTTGACCACTGAATCATGTCCCCAGCCCTATTTTGTATTTTTATTTAGAGAGAGTGTTTCAGTGATTTGCTTAGCACCTTGCGCTTGTGAGGCTGGCTTTGAACTTGGGATCCTCCTGCCTCAGTCTCCTG
The DNA here is from genome assembly GCF_047511675.1 of Marmota flaviventris. NCBI lineage: Eukaryota > Metazoa > Chordata > Mammalia > Rodentia > Sciuridae > Marmota > Marmota flaviventris. The sequence goes on along the minus strand of NC_092499.1, from coordinate 81,614,602 downwards.
AGCCATTGGGTTTACGGGCCTGTGCCAACATGCCTGGTTAAATCACCACATAATCTTATATGTGGAATTTACAAAGATTTAACTTAAAAGAGTAATAATAATATATATGTGTGTATATATGTGCTATACATACACAAACAGACAAGCACATACATCTTACAAAATGTATAATACTCCATTGTATACATTTAATTTCTCAAGAAAATGTTCAAGTATAACACCTGATAGATTTATGCCCTCTGAGCAACTTGAAAAATTTGACCTCTATCACTAAACTTAATTTCTTATCAATTCAAACATTCTAGGATGATTTTTCAGTAGCTAGTTCTAGATCTGTTATGTTGGAATAAGTGAGAGAAAATAGTTAACAGAAAAAAGTTCTTCAGCTGTGTTTGAGAGAGAAATTTGCTAAAAGATGAATATATGCTTTCATAGGGAACAATTTACCAGTTAGAAATTATATTTTTTTTTCTTATCAGCTTTTGTTTTTAGTAGTTTTATAATATTTAATATTATATTAATATTTATTTCATAGGAATATTAGCAGACTAGCCATAGACTTTTAATTTGTCATATCTGGTCTTAAATCTCTCTCTTTTTGGTCATCTTGATCTAAACCTACTTTATATTTCCATTTCTTCATCTGTGCAAAGAAGTCACTCAATCTAAAATGTATTGTAAAGATGTCAGAATTATACAGAAGGCAATTACATTTTATGACTTTTTCATAAATGTTGAATAAACATTAATTATTTTCTCTTTATGTTCATTCAATTTAATCTTGCAGCAGTACAGTTTCCAAATTTTTTGGCAAAAATTTTATTTCACACAAAAGGACTTTCTGTAAAAAAAATACAGGATAAACTTTCAGAAACATCCTTATTATATTCTCTTTAAATTATCACATACATACTCAGCAAAGCTACCTGGTATATACATCAAAGGACATGTCCTACATACTGTTGCCTTCTGGAAATATCATACTTTCTTCAGCTTTCACCCTGCCATTTCTAGGAGCCAATGATATTTAAAGAGGAACTAAAAGAGGCAATAGGATAAAAGGTGCTATTAAAGGACCTAAGGTATTCTTAACTGAAACTCAGAATGAATTCTAAAATATGTGTGTGGGGGATAATTTTATGTCTTGAAATAATTACATTGCATAGTAAGTGAAAGGAGACAAACTGAGTTGCTTCTTTATGGGGTTTGAAATACAGCAATTTTTTTTTTTTAAATCTTCTTCTAGGTACAATATTCTTCTGTAAATGTTTAGACTAATACTCCTAAAACCTTGCTAGATTCTTAACATTTATGTTTTACAAAAAGAACTTAAATTTAGAAAATTCAATAGATCGCCTGAGATATTCTACACTTAGTGAGGTAAAAATGGAGAAAATCCATATTTCTCCCACTAGTTCATGATGCCCTCCTTTGCTCTTAGGTTATGAGTTATGTTGAGTCATGTACCAACTGAGCTTTAAATCACCTCACACGTGATAGGTCATCCTTTTTGCTTTTCTGAATGTATTAAAAGTTCTCTTACATCAACACTTTTTATGATGTAGAAAATATTATTTAATGGGAGGACCACTTGGAGGAGGATAACTGGGTACTGCTCAGATGGAGTGGCCATCTAAGAACTGTGATATCCCCACACAGGAGACTTGAGAGCATCTCTGAAGCATAATGCGTTAGATATTCACTTCTTAGTCTCTCTGAAAGTCATCTTCTTCCTGTGGTGTGTTTGTTCAAGGACAATTAACCTGGGGAAGCTAGGGAGGGAGAAAGGGGAGAAGAGAGAGAGAAAAATATATATCCTTCTCAAAATAAGCCTCAGAGCAACAAGGGCTATATTCAAAATGTGAAGTGGACCCCTGTTACAATGATATTTTGGCAGTAATTAGAAGAAATGGTCTGTAGTCTTATAGCCCCAGTCATGAAATACATTATGCTTGTAGCAACTGTGCACTTTCACTTTTGAATATAGCCTTTGGTGCTTATTTTAAAAGAATATGTTTTTCTTTTCCTATTCTTCCTCTCCCCTTTCCTAACCTGGGGACAGGAAACCAGATTGCTTGGAGTTATCTATTCTTTGCAGGAAGAAGATGTCACCAGAAAAACTACAAAGTGACTATCTCCCAAATTAACAAGTGAATTTCAACACACCATCCAGGAAACACCTGGGACCCACTCTCAGGGCATACCTAGAATGGAGCCTTTGCATATCGTCTTTAAAAGCCCTCTGTTCTCCCTGATGGGAAGAACCACAACCTCTGGGACTGGAGTCATCTGTGTTTTTCCGCTGCTAGCAAAGCAATAAACCTCTTTTCCCCCTTTTTCTCAAAACCATGTCCTCATTATTAAATTGGCATGGGGACAAGAACCAAACTTTTGGTAACATGCTCAAGCATTTTTTTAATATGGTTGCGGCCATATAAGATAATGATGAGGAGAAATGATGCACATGGGAAGAAATCGTGACAGTACATTTGTTTATTCCCTGTGACTTGTAAAAAGCATGGGTCTATATTGATTCATGAATAATTGATAAAAGTTTCTTAGATGATCTGGACTTAGAATTAAGAGACTAGAAATATTGATGACAAAGAAAGTTAGGGATCAATTCTGGTAATAGATCTTTCAGAATGGGCACAGATTTTCAAAATATAGATGCCCATTTGAATGTCCTAGAGGACATTCATTGCAGAAGAAGATATTTTAGGTAGAAAAAGCACAGGTTTTTTGCATGTTAGCCTCTTTTTAATAAAGTTGTCCAGGTGCTTGCTCAGTGAGTCCACATGTAAAATGACAATATTTTGAGGTCCTGCATATGAGGGAGATATAGAAGGGCTTAGGTGGCCAGCGAAAGATGGTATGTGAGGGGGTGGAGCAGGGCCAGAACAAAGGAGCATGGAAGAGGGTCTTCTGATGAGATCAACTTCCTCATTAACTAAGGCAGACCACCCAAGTGAAGGACAAAATCTGACAGACACATCTATACTCATGCTCCTAAGAAGGGGACCCAATAGAAAAACTAAAAATAGATGCATGGACCAAGGGGCCAACAGTCAATAATGGTGAGGAACGCGTGGACAGGGAGGACAAAAGGAAAGGAGGAAATTCCAGACACCATAAAAGACAACAGGCCCAAACTCCCCACCTGGATTCCCAGCTCTGGGTCCCCTTCTCTTCAGAAAGGTCTATCTTTCTATCTCTGTTGCTTTTGCAATAAACGTACTTCTTGCTTGCTATCTCTGTGTCCTCTTCTTTAATTTTTTGCTGAAAAGAGAAAATGAGCCCAGCAACCCTAGAGAGTAAAACATAACACCTCGTATATATTTTCTGGCTATCAGCAATTTAGTACCCAGCTGCTAATATGGCACAGTATTCTGTGGAGATCCTAATGGTAGGTTGATGGTGTTAGAATATTTATACCATGGAGGAAGTAGGATTTTGTCTCATTCGAATGCATATCTACTATAGATATGCATATTTTTCCTATGGTAATATCTCAGCTGGTACCACCATCTGTGGTTTTAAGTAGTTTCTTATTAACAGTCCTGGAACTTCTGCAAACTTTATTTGACAGCCACTCAAATGAAGCAATGGGTCCATGACCAATGAATTTACTAATTTGACCACATACATGATCACCCATAAACAAGTGGACTATCAGAATGTTGAATGTCATAGTGATGAGCCCTGTATGGCTCTCATGGGAGAAAAGATCTTTATTTTTAAGGTTTGAAAATGAAGGTGAGAAAGTGGGAGAAGCTACTCTCATTATTATACTTGTTATCCACTCACAACATTTTTCCTCTCTTTCCTCTAACTTCATGCTGTGTCGGATTGGGGGTCTCTCATCCCAAGAAAGGTATACTTTCACCAGAGTTGAAAACAATATTTTCAATAATTTGAAAATGAAAACTAGCTATGGGTATTTGTGCTTTATCTAAGGAACATTCATATCTTCAAGACCCCTAGATTAGTATTTGTATAGATGATTCTAACAGAAAACAGAAAGAATTAATTAGACGGGTCTGCCAGATTAAAGTGTATATACTTGGATTACATTTTATGCTAAAATTTAAATTTTATGCTAAAAAGTATAAAAATGTCTGAGGTGAGGGCATTTACTAGTATGAATTTGTCATGCCAGGTTATGTTACAGATTGCGAAATCAGTGTTTTTAATTTTTATACCCATTTCATGAAATCCTTAAAATAGTGCTTAAATCTCAAGTTTACCTTCTAACGACTTACAGAATTATGAACAGAGTAAGCATTCTAGGTAGGAAAAAAAATTAACTTAGTACATACTCTGAAAACACAGTGGTTGAAAGAGTACCATTGAAGGTGAATTGGGGCTATTTCTAAGATAGAGACAACCAAATGATGGACTGCCAGTTCTTTGTGACCATAGGTGAACAGGCATGTGCTGGAGAGGTATTCACTTTCTTCACAATATATATTGATAGAGAAAACTAAATTGAAATTATACCATTTACAGTAATCAGTGTTTTATTTGTTAGCTTAATAGAGATGTTTTGGTACTTTATTCTTGGCATGAGTTATCCTTTAACATAACTGGTGAAAAGTAAATTTTCTATAGTGCTGTTGAGTGGCAAATAATAGATAAACACCCTTGGAAGTATGATTCACCTCTCAGTTCTTTAAGTAAAGCAAAATAAAGCTGTGTTACCTTCAAGAAATTTGGTTCCTATATTTGGGTCTTGTTTTCTCATTAACAACTTGGGCATAATACTAAAGCACTGAAGAGAATACATGAAAACTAATGACATATAATGACATAGATAAGGCAGTCAAGGATGATATCTGCATTATTATTTTATTCTGTCATTTGTTGTAAACAGCTCCAATATAAAAGAAATAAAAATTGTTCATATGCCATCTTTTCATTTTAACATTTTTTAATAGATGCCAACAAATAAGTTTTGAGCCGCTTAATCTAACATTCTGGAAAAAAGAAAAGAAATATCATTTTTAACCTGAATTTGCTAAGAAAATTTTTGAAATTTCAAAAGAGCTTATTTAAGTACACTTTGAGAAATAAATTTTATAGGCACATAAATAAAAATATTGGTTTCTATTTGATTTATTAAAGTACTTTGCTAAGTGTCTATTCCAGTGTACTATGTACTACAGTTTTAAGAAATAACTAGGTAAGCCATGTCCCTGCTTCAGGTAGATTACATTTCAGGGTATTTACAAAACTGATTAATAATTGACAGCAAAAGTATCATTTTTTCAGGTTAATAACTATAGCAAATATCATTAATTATTTATTGATTTGATGTATTGAATTAATGAAAACCAAATAGAACATAATCTCCACCATTTTCCTTAAATGTTTTATCACTTTTCTTTCATTCTCTTTCAATTTCTCCCCTTCATATTTGGGTAAGAATCCCTGTTAAGAAAATAATAATGTTTTTCCTTTTTTAAAAAGATAAGTGAAATATGGAGAAGCCTCAAATGTTTCATCAGCCTCTTTTGTCTAATGGAATTAAAAGGAAATTTAAAAAGTTTCATGAAGATGCAGTCCACCAGATTGGATCTATGGTGGTGTTGAATGCATTACATGAGTTTCTTTAATGTAGTTGAAAGCATAGAGAGACTAATTAAATAATTTCCCCATAAAGAAGAATTAATAGTGTTTGGATTCTAGGAAAATAATTCAAGGTATTACATTGCTTTCATTGGAAATGTTGAAATGTCCTGATTTATAATACCCTTTTTCTTGTATCTGAAGACAGTAATAACATGTGGACACAAATTGAACATGTTATAATTTTCAAGCTATTGTATAAGATTAACATATTTCCAATTTGAAACACTCACTTGCTTCAGGGCATTAAATATTAGACTTGGAATCCATAGCAATAGCTTTTGAATCTCTTCATAGCTTCTTTAATATCTTTATTTCTCAAAGAGTAAATTGTAGGATTTAGAAGAGGTGTTATAGCAGTGTAAAACACGGCAAAAAATTTGTCCAACCACGGAACGCCGATTGGCCACACATAGATGAAGATGCAGGGCCCAAAGAAAAGCACCACAACTATGATGTGGGCAGTGCATGTAGAAAGAGCCTTGGATGCACCAGACTTAGAGCTTTGGCGAACAGTGACAAGAATATGTGTGTAGGATATCAGTAATAGAATAAAGGAGGTTACAGCCACAAACCCACAGTCAATGTTTATTAAAGTGTCTACATTAGAGGAATCCATGCAGGCCATCTTGATTACCAGTGGTATGTCACAGAAGAAGCTGTCTATTTCTCTGGGGCCACAGAAAGGCAGCTGTGCAATTACAACCAGCTGACTCATGCCATGCACAAAGCCAGCAATCCAGGCAATCACTACCAGCCTCATGCACTTTTGCAGACTCATAATGGTAGTACAGTGGAGGGGTTTGCAGATGGTTGCGTAGCGGTCATAGGCCATGGCCACCAGTATTATCATCTCACTTGATCCAATAAAATGCACAAAGAGAACCTGGCACATGCAACCTCCAAAGGAAATGCTCTGGTTATCCCTGAGAAATCCTATGATCATCTTAGGAGTGGTGATTGAGGAAAGCCACATGTCAATAAGGGATAGGTTGGCTAACAAGAAGTACATGGGGGTATGAAGATGAGTATCCTTCATGATTAGTAGTATGATAAAAATATTTCCAAAAACAGTCATCAGGTAAATCATAAATAATATCATGAAGAGCAAAACCTGAATATCCCATGAATGGCAAAGTCCCAGAAGCAAAAATTCTGACACTATGGATTGATTTCCTCCTTCCATTTTATTCAATGTGTCTTCTGAAATAACCTTGAGAGAAGAACAGATTGTCAGTTATGGAGATAAAAAAGGAACTTGACTTTTAGAATTTGATGTTTACATTGACATTTAGCATCTATGTCTGAAATTGAAAAGTATAAATGGAGGAAAATCAGGGCTAAACATATCTGGTATTATGCTCAAAAAGAAAGATAACTGTGATTGGCTTTTCAAGAGAATAACGTGATTAGCATGTAAATAATTCATTATGAGTGTTCTTTCACCAGCAGGAAATGAGAAGAGGAAGGGGAAAATCTAACACATGTTTGAGTTGTTACCTGATAATTAGCTCCAGTTCACTGTTTAAAAGGATCAGATCAGTAAAAGTGATCTGGATGGGTAAACAACAGCAATCTTTATACTAAATAGCAAAAATTTAGATGATGTCCTTGGGAAGACATGGCATATTGAAATATGGTAAAAAGATTTGACATAATATTACAGTTTCTTTGTAGCTGTTCTATTTATCATAAAACTAATTATAAACTTATCACTAAAGTGTATAGTTGTTCAATTTCTTATAGATAAAAACTGCAAGAAAGATCATATAATAAATATCTGATATGAAAATTTGGATACAAACTCACATACATACCTCATCATTAATTTTAAAATCTATAAATTAAATGAATATTATTTAATCAGCTAACTGAATTAGGCAAAATCTGTGGAGAATTATGAAACACTGAGACTAAAATGGAGCCAACTCAGACTTAAATATATATTTTATTGGGGTGAGTGGGTCCTGGGAATTCATCCCAGAGCGCTCCACTGAGCCGTATCCCCTGCTCTTTTACATTTTGTTTTGAGATAGGATCTCACTAAATTGTGTAGTGCCTGAAAAAGTTACTGAGCTGGCCTCTAACTTAGGATCCTATTGCTTCAGTCTCCTGAATTTCTGAGAATATTACAGGTGTCTACCCACCATGTACTGTGGTGTACTATATGTTTTAAAACTTCTAGAATACAAATTTCAAATGTTGCAACATGAATAACAATTAATTGAGACAATGTATATATCAATTACCTTGGTTTATTCATTCCACATTGTACAGGTATATCAAGATCAAATTGTACCACATTTAAAAGTACAGATTTATTTATTGATTAAAATAAATAAAATATAGTAACAAATTTTGGTTCTCCTTCTAGGTGTGATAGCTTTCTATAAAAATCATTTTCTATAATAATCCTAAAACTGAGATTCTTGATATTTATTTTTTACAAGGAGAATCTCTCCTCAAAGAACTTAATAGATTGCCAAGACACACATTGGATGAGATCCACAGGAAGAAATTTCACGATCCTCTTAGTGCCTTGTTCCATCTTCCTTTTTCCTCAGGTTATAACGTTTAATACTATTTCAGTATGAATATCACTTTGCATTGGATTTTACTTCTATCTTTACACTAAAAGTTACCTTAGAATACAATGATTTCTCTAATATAAAATTTTATTCATTCATATTCAATGGACCATTTAAGCAAGGATCATTGGAAACTTCTGGTCAAAGAACTGCAATCCCTCTACTCACACCAGAGAGAAGCTCTGAGGCAAAGCATTATGGTAGTAGTGTGTGCATTATTGTTAAATAAACCTCAGAAATTCCAATAAGAATAGGGGACAAAGAAAAACCCTGTGCAATGTTTTATGGAAATATCTGAAGCTAAACCAGTCATTTTCAACTGTAAGACTAACAGTTTGTGTGAAACAGATACATAGAAATCCTTTTAAAATAGACTTTGAGCATCACAGAGAACATGAAATGACTTACTCAGCATGAGTGTTCTGTCAGCTCACATTCTCTTTCAGTATCCTCTTCGGAAACACACTTGAGGTGACAAGCATTGTTCTGGGAAGAGAGTATCTGTGGAAGTGATTTCTCTTAGCCTGAAATATATTCAATACTGAAAGACATCCCTGGAGTGAAATATTCCTGTTCTGTGTTTTGTGTTTTCATGGATTTGTTTTTGTTTTTTTACTTTAAACATCCCTTGAGTACATCTTTGTTAGGAGTTACATCAATCCGTTCATACATTGGAAAACATAACAAGGAGACAAGAAAAACCTCATAGAGATCAGCTTTGGCACCAGCCTAGGTGTTCATCAACAGATGAATGGATAAAGAAAATATGGTTTATATACACAATGGAGTTTCATTCAGCCATAAAGAAAAATGAAATTATGTTTTTGCATGAAAATGGATGGAACTTGAGAACATTGTTCTAACTGAAATAAGCCAAACTCAGAAAGTTAAGGGTCATATGTTTTCCCTTTCATGCGAAAGCTAGAGAGGAAAAAGAAAAGAAAAGAAATAAAATAAATAAATAAATAAAAGGACTGGGGATTTAGCTCAGTGGTAAAGTAACTCTGGGTTCAATCCCTAGTGCCAAAACAACAACAACAATAACAAAACAAAACAAAAAAAAGAAAATTTAAAATACAGGCATTGTGACATCTGAGATCTTTATTTATTTATTTTTTAGTTATAGTTGTACACAATACCTTTATTTATTTATTTTTTTAAATGTGGTGCTGAGGATAGAACCAAAGGTCCCACACATGCTAGGCGAGTGTTCTACCACTGAGCCACAACCCCAGCCCCATCTGAGATCTTTTTAACAAAGCCTCTATTTTAGTGCAATTGGCCATATAATAACTTGCCTATATTCATAGTGTGCAGTTTTATGCATTTATATATATATATATATATATATATATATGTATGTGTATATATATATATATATATATATATATATATATATATAATTTATTTGTTTATATGTGTTGCTGAGGATCCAACCCTATGCCTTGCACCTGCTAGGGGAGTGCTCTACCACTTAGACACAACCCCAGCCCAGTTTTATACATTTTGAAATATATATGCAGCCCGAAAAGATAAACACAGTCAACCTGGTGAACATGGGCTTCAACCCCCAATGTTCTTCCTCTCTTGATAAGCCCTTTTTCCATAAACTTAATTTCTTACCAATAGAAACAGTCCAGGGTGAGTTTTCAATAGTTAGTTCTAGAGCTGTTCTGTTGGAATAAGAAAGAGAAAATGACTAATAGGAAAAAGGACTTCAGGGGCAGGGGTTGTGTCTCAGTAGTAGAGAGCTTGCTTAGCACGTGCAAGGCCCTATGTTCAATTCTCATCACCACATGAAAAATAAATAAATTAATTAATTAAATTAAATGTATTAAAAAAAGAAAAAAAAGATTTCAACTGTGTTTGAGAGAGCAATTTGCTGAAATATGAATATTTACTTTCTTAGGGAACAATTTACCAGGAAGAAATCATATTTTTTATTATTAGCTGTTTTCAATTTTATAATAGTTAATTTTATATCATTAATATTAATTGCATAGTTAGGAATATTAGTAGACTAGCTATTTCCTTTTAATTTGTCATATTGGTCTGAAATCTCACTCTTACTTACTAACCTTGTGACCTTGATCAAAAGGGCAACCTTGAGGCCACTCAATCTAAAATGTATTTAGATAAGACAGAACTATAGAGAAGTTAAGCTTTTATGACTTTTCAGTCGATCTTTAATAAATATTAATCATTTTCCCTCTCTGTTCTTTCAGTTCAATCTTACAGAAGTAGTTTCCAATTGTTTTTTGTCAAAATTTTTATTGCACAGACAAGGACTTTCTGTAAAACAAAAATATAAGACAACTTTCAGAAACATGCTCATTACCTTCTCTCTAAATTAACACACACACATACTCAGCAAGGCTATCTGGTATACACATCAAAGGACATGTCCTACATGCTGCTTGCTTTATAGAAATGTGCCAATTTCTTTACTTTCACCCTGCTATTCCCAGGAGCCATTGATATTTTAACAGGAACTAAAAAGGGCAATAGGATAAATGGTGCCATTAAATCACCTTGGGAATTTGTACCTTGAACTCAGAGTGACTTCCACAATATGTGTGTAGGGTGGTAATTTTATCTCTTGAAATAATTACATTGAAAAGTAAGGGAAAAGACACAAGCTGACTTGCTTCTTTATGGGGTTTAAACTATAGCAAAAAAAAATCATCTTATTTTAGGTACAATTTTCTTACCTAGAAGTAAATTTTTAAACTAATAATAGTCCTAAAATTCGATTCGGGTAGATCCTTAATATTTATGTTTTACAAAGAGAAACTAAATTTAGAAAATTCTAAAGATTGCCTGAAATATTCTGCACTGGATGAGGTACAAAAGGAAAGTCTATGTTTCTCCCACTAGCTCACCATGTCCTCCTTTGCTCTTAGGTTATGAGTTTTAGTCATGTTGAGTCATGTACCAACTGAGTTTTATATCACTTCACATGTGATAGGTAATCCTCTTTGCTTCTCTGTATTTACTAACAGTCTTTTTCCATAAAATACTATTTTTGATGGAGTAACATCAACATCTTTATTTTATTTTTATGAGGTGCTCAGATGGAGTGGCCATCCAGGGACTGTCTCTGAGGCATTTTGGTGGTGTGTGCTAATAAAACCACGGAAATTCCAGTAAGAGTAGGGTATGAGGAGAAAACCCATGCACTAGTTTCTGATTTTCAGAGACTAAACAAGTCATTCTTTGCATAGTGAGAACATGTGAAACCTAGAAATATTTTAATAATATCTTGGAGAATCAGAGAAATGAGTTGACTTACTAAAAATAACTTGTCTCTAAGATCAGATTTCTTTTAGTCTTTTATTCTAAAGTGTTATTGAGATAATATCATTGTTGGGTAATGGTAGTGTCTGTGGAAGTGCTTTCCCTCAGCATGATACATATTCACCATCTGAAGTGATCCCTTGGGTGAAATTACCTATTGTGTATCCTGGACAGAACAAGAATCATAAAAATAATTTACCATGGGCATCTCTTTGGGACTGCTATATTGAATAATACCAAGTGTTGCATATTTTGGAAATCAGATCATGGAAACCAGAGATACCTCAAATAAATCAACCCATGATTAAAAATTAGTGGTTTTGAATATTACTCTTATATGAACACAGGAAATTTATATATGATTAATTCTCTTGTATTTCCTACTACCATCTCCACTCCCTTTCCATCATTCCCCTTTGTCTAATCCATTGAACTTCTATCTGCCCTCCTACCACTTATTGTATGGTAGTGTCTATATATCAGAGAACATTTGGCATTTGATTTTTTTGGGGGGTGGCTTAGTGTACTTAGCATGATAGTCTCCAGTTCCATCAATTTACCAGTAAAGGCCATAATTTCACTCTACTTTATGGCTGAGTGATATTCCATTGTGAATATATACCACATTTTCTTTATCCATTCATCTGTTGAAGGACACCTAGGTTGGTTACAAAGCTTTGCTGTTGTGAAATGACATTCTGTAAACATTTATGTGGCTGTATCACTGTAGTATGCTGATTTTAATCCTTTCAGTGTGTGCCAAGGAGTGGGAAAACTGGGTTAAATTGTGGTTTGATTCCAAGTTTGCTGAGGAACTTCCATTCTGTTTTCCAGAGTGGTTGCACCAATTTGCAGTTCTACCACATTACCAGTGAAATTTCACCTTATTTACAACCACGAAGAATGGGATCCCAATTAGAATAAGTTATACACCATGTATTATAATATGTCAAAATACACTGTACTCTAATGTATACCTAAAAAGGACAAATAAAAATAATAATGAAAAAAGTAAAAATGAAGGCAAAAAATATTATTTGTCATTTGATCTACAAGTAGTAAGGATATATTCTCTTCATTCATCTTGACCTGTGAATCATAATTGCATTGAATTAATGTTTCAGTTCATTAAATCAAATGAGATTCTATCTTGATCAATGTATTACATGACCAAGAAGGAAAGCTTTACATTAATGGTGCACCCAAACACATTTCAAAGTTGTCTAAATAGGCTCCTAATCTTGGTCCACTGAGTATTTTTTTAAAAGAGAGAGAGAGAGAGAGAATTTTTTAATATTTGTTTTTTAGTTTTCGGTGGACACAACATCTTTATTTTATTTTTATGTGGTGCTGAGGATCGAACCCAGTACCCTGTGCATGCCAGGCAAGTGCTTTACTTTAATATTTAAAAATATTATCTATGATTACCTGATGTCTTGACAGTTATGTACTGCATGTCAAATTATTAATATCCTTAGATGTTTTAAAAATCAAATAGATGTTAGTTTAAAATACACTTTTTTTGACCTCTTAAATGATAAAACAACTTTCTCAAGGTTCAATTGATACATACTAAATGGACCATAAAATATTCCGTTCAATATACTTTTACCTATATATGTTCACAATTATGAAAACATCACCATGATCAGGCTAGTGGACATGTTTATGCCTTGTTCCCCCGAAGTTGCCTTGCTCCTCGATAATCCCTTTCTCAGTCTCTCCACACACTCTTTCTTCAAGACAAACATTAATGGGTGTCTTATTCCTCACTTCATGTTACATTTTCTATAAATATAGAAATTAAATTTTATATAAGTAGTATATAATAAGTTTGTCTTCCTTTTGGTCTGGTATCTACCACTCAGTATACCTTCACCCATATATTGTGTTTATGAACAGAACACTTACTTTTATTTCTGAGCAGCAGTGTTCTATTTTATGTTTGTACTGTAATCTGGGTTTTGATTCATCTGGTGAGAGATATTAGGCTGTTTTCATTTTGGACCATTAAAATAAAGTTGTGATAGGGCCTGAGGTTTGTGGTTCACTGGTAGAGCACTTGCCTAGCATGCATGAGGCACAGGGTTCGATTCCTGGCACCACACAAAAATAAACAATTAAATAAAGGTATTGTGTCCATCTATAACTAAAAATAATTTTTTAAAAGTTGTTTATATTGGGCTGTGGATGTGGCTTAAGCGGTAGTGCGCTCGCCAGGCATGCGTGTGGCCGGGGTTCGATCCTCAGCACCACATACAAAGATGTTGTGTCTGCCCAAAACTAAAATAAATAAATAAATAAATATTAAAATTCTCTCTCTCTCTCTCCCTGTTTAAAAAAAAGTTGTTTATAAAAATTTCAGTACAAATTTCTTTGTGACCCAAATATATTAAAGTTTGTTGAGACTTATTTTATAGCCTAGAATATGGTCCAACTCATTGTATGTTTTGTTTGCCATTGAAAATAAGAACTATTCTGATGTTTTTGGTCCAAATGTTCTATGTATCACTTGCTGAAAAATTGCTACATGGTGATTTTCAGATCAACCACATCTCCATGAATTTTTGATCATGTTCTCTATTAATTATTGAAAGGTATATTCGAATACTTATTTAGAATTTTTGTCTATTTCTCTATGTATTTTGATTTTGTTTCCATATTGTAAAATTCCTCTTTAAGGCATTCACATAATTTCAATTGTTAAGTCTCTCTGATTAAGTGATATTTTAATAATATCTTGGAGAATCAGAGAAATGAATTGACTTACTAAAAATAACTTTACTTACTGAAAATAACTTACTAAAAATAAAATTAACTTTATTTAATTTTGGAAATATTATTTACAATGAAAGATGCTTTGTTATTAAAACATTCAATGAAACTTCTTTCAGTTCAGTTAACCTCATATGTATTTTCCATTGATTTGTAAAAAGATATTTTCAATAAAAGTTTATTTTGTATTGAGTTAAGGAATCCAATAAAAATAATTTCCATTGTTATGCTCTATGTAGTTTATTGTTTCTATTTAATCCTTTTTATTTTTTCACTTTTGGCTTCAATAAGAATTTGAATAGAAAATAGGGTTAAGATAAAAATTATTACCACACATTGTTTTGGACAAAATGTAAGTGCAAACATTGATGTGAAGACTCCATGCTACAGAAACATTTTATTTTCTAAATGAAATTAGAAGAAAAATTTTAAAAACCCACAGTCTATCAAGATGCTGCCCAATAGGATGTATATACTCCTTTGTTAAAATAAATTTAGATCTCATTTAACAAAGTTAAACACATAAGAAGATTGAGTAGATAATTCCATGATAACCATGATAATGAAGGATCACTAGATATTTAGGCATTAAGTGTTTCTCTTGCAATCTATGTAGTAGCTTCTGAATCTCTTCATAGCATTTTTCATCTCTTTGTTTCTCAGTGTATAAATGACTGGATTGAGGAGAGGAGTAAATACAGAATAAAACACAGCAAGAAATTTGTCCATCCAGGTGATGCTGAGTGGCCACACGTAGAGGAAGATGCAAGGCCCAAAGAAAAGCACCACCACTGCGATGTGGGCACTGCATGTGGACAGGGCCTTAGATGCACCAGTTTTAGAGCTTTTGCTTACGGTGATAAGAATATGTGTGTAGGATATCAGTAGCATAACAAAGGAAGTTATAGCCACAAACCCACAGTTAATATTCATGAAAATTTCTATATTATGGCGATCCATGCAGGCGAGCTTGACTACCAGTGGTCTATCACAGAAGAAGCTGTCCACTTCCCTGGGGCCACAGAAAGGCAAGTGCACAATGACAACCACTTGGCTCAGGGCATGCACAAAGCCAATGGTCCAGGCGGTCACCACCAGCCCAATGCACTTTTGTAGGCTCATAATGGTGAAGTAGTGAAGTGGTTTGCAGATGGCCACATAGCGGTCATAGGCCATGACCACCAGGAGCACCATCTCAAGTGCTGCAATTAATTGGGCAAGGAAGACCTGGGACATGCAGCCACCAAAGGAAATGGTCTTGTCCTCTCTGAGAAAGTCTATGATCATCTTAGGAGTGGTAATTGAGGAAAGCCACATGTCAACAAAGGACAAGTTAGCTAACAAAAAATACATAGGGGAATAGAGATGAGGGTCAGTTATGATTGAGGTCACAATGACAATATTTCCAGGAACAATGATGAGATAAAGCACCAAAAATATTACAAAGAGTAATATCTGAGTATTCCATGAGTGACAGAGTCCCAGAAGCACAAATTCTGATACTGCAGACTGATTTTCTCCACCCATTCTATTGTGTTACCTGAAAGAACCTAGGTATGATAGAGTGTCAGTTAGTGATATGAGAAAGGATGATTTTTAATATTTATTGTACACACAATAGTTAGCATCTTTATCAGAGAGTTAAAGGTATAAGTACAAAGAAACACGTTGTGCAAATATACATTGTATAATAACCCCTTTGAAAAGGTTAATGCCCAAGAATGACTTTCCAGGATGCAGAGACCAAGATGGGATTGTTGCACAAATTATTTATCATTAAATAGATTTTCTCACAAGAAGAGAGTAAGAAAACACACATATGGCTAATAAAAGACTTTGGTGTAACCTGGAAACTAGCTTCTTTCTACCATTCCTGTAAGTTAATCTGTGCAGATCAATGGCAACCATTGTTTTGATTAACTATGATTAGGTCATATGCAGTAGTGGATTTTCATTATTTCAGCTGCCTTAAATCAACTTCAGTATGAAAGTGTTAGTATTTGTTTTGAATCACTGAAACAATAATCACATTCACACAAGGTTTTTTTTTTGTAATATGTGATGGTTATTCTATTTTACTATTTGTTATTGTTGAGCTCTTTATTATTCTAGTTTGTATATTAAACATCATGATAGGTATGCATTTTTAGGAAAAATATACTATGTAACATTTTCAGTACTATTTGCAGTACTGTCATCTACAGACTATTTTGAGATATGTCCTCTAGAGATAAGAATTGACTATTGTACTTAGGAAATGAATAGATGTTGTTATCCAGTACAAATGAATAGCGATAACATGATAATTCTCTCTACCATGTATATCATTTTTTTCAATATTCAGTGGAACCTATTCTGTAAGACATCATAAATCTAAATCTTATTTTTTATCAAATATATGGTGGGGCATGAGAGAAAGTATATAGAAGGGGATATAATACATATTTGGGCATAATGAATGGGATACAATAATAGGCACATAATTTGTCATTAGTTAAAATCTACCACAGAATCAACTTATTTAGAAAAGTGAATTGACAAGGAAAACAATCAGTGGAGCACCACATGGAAAGACATTCATCAAATTTTAAAACAACTTGAAGATTTTGACTTCTAGAACTCTGAAAAAGAAGCTCCTTATAATTCAGGCTTATCAATAGACAGTACTTATATTCTGTTACAATGCATGGAGGCTGTGAAATGCCTAGATTTTGAACTATTTCCATCTCTTGACCAACAAAGTTGAAACACCATCTGTTTGTCTATCTCTATATAGATCCATTTTCATATATCTGCCATTATCTGTGTTTTCTGAGTATAAATTACATATATGTGTAAGCAAAGTACATCACTGAGAGTTAGTCTGGGTTGGCAATAGGTAAATTTCAGAGTTCTTTGTTCATCTTTCAACTTAACACTGATTTTGCTTATGTTCAGCTCTGCTTGAATTCAATATTCTTCCAAAAATGGAACATAGAGAGATCTCATTCATGATTACCTTCTCCTGGAAGTTTCAGTTTTTGCCTGACACACCCTCCTTTGTACTATGATATGTCCAGGTGTTTCCATGGAGAGCAGGGAAATTATGATATCTGTTACTCATCAGGTATATTACCTTACCCTACCCTTACAGTAAGACCTCAGAAGCAGTAATTAAGACCAATAAGAAGAAAATTTCTCCTAAAAAATTACCTAGGACATACATTTACAATAGATTAGGGGACTGGTGTTAATGGCCTTAAAACTTACAAATAAACACATCCTCCATAATAGAAAAGATTACCTAATTTCTAAAATAAAAAAAAAATTCTAGAATGACTTCCAAGAGATTCATAACTATTGGGGAAATTCTCTCTGTAAATGACTTTCTTTTATTAAAAGTCTTTTTTGGTCTCAAGAGAAAATCCTTTCAAGAGAAATTTTCAGTAACTAGTTCTGAACCTGTTGAATAAGTGGCAGAGAAGATAGCTAATAGCAAAACCAAGTGTCTATCTGTTTGAGAGAGAGATTTGTGAAAAGATGAATATGTACAATTTCAGAGAAGAATTCATAATAAGAATTTACACAGCTTTTAAAAAAAAATCAGTTCTGTAACTGTAAATATATATTGGGGGACAAATGATATTACCCTTAATATTAAATAAAATATTTAGGACAATTAGAGTAACTATAGAATCTTTAATTAGTCCTGTGTAGCCTGAAATCTTAGTCTATTATCTATTGTGACTTCAAAAGGAAGGTTTTATTACTTCCATTTCTATATCTGTAAGAAATAGAAATGAAGATGAACTAGAAGATGTACCAGAACATATACAACACAGATATACTTGTTGTCTTCCAAGAATAGTAATAAATATTAATTATTCCTCTATTTTTCAAGATGGATCTTAAAGCAACACTAATTCCAGAGTTTATTGTACAGCTGAGTATTTTCTGTGAGTTAAATGCATGTAATAAACTTTCTTTAAAACATTAGCTACTGACATTTTATATAAACTGATTGCACTGGTATCTCAGGAGTATGAAAATCAACAAAATATCAACTTGTATATGCAATGTCCTTCCATGAATAATTTTTCTATATGAAAACTGAAGTTTTTCATACTTACACTTTAAGAAGAATCTTTTCTCCAGAGCTTAATATATCACTGAAACATACCCCAGGTGAAGTACACAGTGAGAAGGTGCACGTTCCTCCCACCAGCTCATGATGTCTTCCTTTACTCTCACCGATGAGTTTTAATCTATTTATTTAATAATGTCACTTCTCACTCAATATGTAACTCCTTTTACTTCTATCTCTATGAGTAATGTTGCAGTGCTCATCATTATATGAAAAACATTATTCTCTTAAATGGGGAGGACCATTTATATAAATATTTCTGAAGTCTGCTCAGATGATTTAACCATAGGAGAACTGTGAAACCCCACAGAGAGCTGAGGTGGTTTTTGAGGAGGTGCATTATGGTGTTGGGTCCATGGTTGTTTAAGATACTGTAGGAATTCCAGAAACAAAGGGAGATGAGGAAAAGCCTTTAATTTATAGAGAACTATGAATTGAGATCTGAGAATGTCAGAAGCTAGATAAGCTTCTCATCTCAAAGCATAGTGGGCACATGTGAAACAGATATACAGAAATATTTTAATAAAAATCATGAAGAGAATCAAGAACATGAGTTGACTTACTAAACACAGTTTTTTTTCTTGGACTGGATCCCCTCTTATTCTTTTCTGATATGTGCAGCAGATGATAGCCCAGGCTGTATGAGGCTGTATCTGTGGACCTGCTCTCCTGAAGCCTGACATGTATTTTCCACCTGAAGTGATCCCCTGAGTATAAATTCCCATTATACATCTGAACACAATGAGGATCATAAAACTAATTTACTTTGGACATCTCTTGGGGACTTCTTGGCTAAGAGTGATTACACTATTAAATATTTTGGAAATCAAAACAGGGAGTCCAGGAAAACCTCAAATAAAAACCTAGTCTAGTTAACAAAATTATATTAGATAACAAATACTAAGAATTTGTTTTCTGCAATTTTCATGTCTTGCTTGGTGTATGTAATCAGTTAATGTAGTCTTGATTTATAGAGAAATCATATCCCTGTATAGATGGAGTGCCCTAATACACATCATAGTCATCCAAGTAAGGAAGTAACTTTTCTCAACTGACTGATTATCTTATATGATATCTGTGATTGATTGAGATCCTGAACAGTTATTCACTGGCTATTAAATTATTAAGATATCTTTTGATTTTTTTGTAAAGATATTGATGTTAGTTTAAAATCCATCTACTGTTTTGACATCTTAGATGAGTTCATTGGGTACATTGGCATATCACAAACTACCCATATTTAAGTGACTTGATAAGTTTTGATACCTGTACCCAGCCATGAATACATCATCATAGGATAAGTAATGTATGCTCATCCCCAAAGTTCCCTTGTACCTTGACAATCACTCCTTCCCTTCTCTATTTACAACCACAAATCTGTGTGTGTTTGCTGTTTGTATTTTCCAGAGTTTTAATTGAATATACTCCAGTTTATGTAATTTTTCTTGGTCTGATTTCTTTCCATGTATTTAGTTACAAATGCATAACTTTGTTGAACCAATACTGCATTCTTTTCCATTGTTGAGCAGTATTGCATCCTATCTCAATGCTACATTGAGTGGCCAGTTCATTTGTTGCAGGAAATTTTGCTAGATAAATCTGGAATGTGTATTTATAGACAAATTTGTATGACTTAAATACTTTAAAATTCATTATGAGTTGGCTTATGAACCCGAATATGATTCAACTTGGCAAATATTTTGTGTGTATTTTTTTAAAAAGTAGCATGCTGATATTTTGCATCTAAGCATTCTATAGGTATTAATTACATCACATTGTTTCATATTGTTATTCAGGTCTAGCTCATGTCTGAATTTTTGTCTACTATCAATAACTGAGAAAGAGATATGAAGTCTGCTTATAATTTTTGTGTATTTCTTATTGCAGTTGTTTTAGTATTTTATTTATTTTTAAAATTCTCTTATTGAGGCTATACATCAATAAAATCATTATATCTTCCTGATTAATTAATCCCTTCCTCATTACAAAATGCTCTTCTTTAATCTCTGGTAGTATTTTTGAATCATATTTTGCTTTTTATTAAAAGAGTTGCTAATGTATAATAAGGATTGTAATGCATTCCACTGTTGACATGTATTTAAAAAAAGAGTTACTAATGTTTTCTTTTGGTTTATATCAGCATTGTGTATATATTTCTATCCTTTCATTCAAAAATTTTAGGACTATTTTAGAGCAATTTCAGGTTCTCAGAAAATGACTAGAAATTTCAAATTGTCATGCGTAGCACACACAGAATTATTCAGTTTCTCCACTTTCAACATCCAAACTTCCAGGTGAAGTTTGACCATAGATGAACACACTTTAACTAACCTAAAGTCCATAGTTTAGATTACAGTTCACTTTGGGTGTTGTGCACTCCATGGGTTTGGACAAATAATCACATCTATCCACACTATTATAGTATACTACCAAGTCGTTCTACTGCATTAGAAATTGTCTGTGTTCTGCTCATTCCTTCTTTCCTCCTTCCCTAAAACCTCTGGAAGACACTTTAAATTGTCTCAATGTTTTGTCTTTTTCAGAATTGCAGAAACTCAAACTCTACATAAGCTTTTCAGGTTAGGGTTTTTGTTTATTAATATGCATTTTTGGTTCCTCTGTGCCTTCTAGTGGTGTTTTTTGTATTTATGACTAACAATTATTGCATTTTCTGTAATAGTTTATTATCTATTCATAAACTGAAGCCCATTGTAGTTCTTCCATTTTAGAGAAATTGTGAAGAAACCTCTTGTAAATATCCATGTGTCAGTGTTTTGATTTTGACTCTGCTAATAGTTACATAGTAGTGTCTTTTTGTTGTTTTATTTCCCAGTTCTCTATTGATCTGAAGTTGAACCTCTTTTTGTACACCTATTTACACTTTTTGCATGTTGTCATGGGACATTTCTGTTTATGTTTTGGGAAATTCTTAAATTATTTCTCTTTTTGTTGACTTTTAAATGTTCTTGGTGCATTATGGATGACAATCCTTTATTAGATATGTCTTTTACAAATACTCTCTGCGGTTTGACCTGTCTTCTCATTCTTTTTACATTGCCTCAAAAAGAAGAGTATATTAATTTTAATAGAACTCAGTTTGCAAAATTAATATTTCACAAATTGTGACTTTGACTCTAACAAGACATTTCCATACCTAATGTCATCTGGATTTACTCTTGTGTCATCATAAAGAATTTCAAGTTGCCATTTACCTTATGTCTCTTAAGTTTTGTGAGTTAATTTTGAGTTAAGGTGTATTGTCTGTGTGCATGCACATTGTATCTATTTTGTGCATGGTCTAGTTGTTCCAGCCCCATTTATAGGAAAGATTGCATTTTCTCCTTTTTCTCCTTTGCATTGTCTTTGCTCTTTTGTAAAAGATCAGTTAATTATATTTGTGCATCTGTTTATGGTCTCTGTTCTGCTCCATTGACCTATATGTCTATTCTTTTTCCAAAGCCTCATCTTGATTACAGCACCATTCCAGTTAAGACTTGAAATCAGGTAGTATCCGTCCTTTGACTTTTTTTAAAGCCTATTTGTGTCTTTATACTTAACCTACGCTTCTGTTAGATAGTTTACAGTTGGGCCTACATCCATGATGGTTATTAGGTTATAGTTTTCCAAACGTTTTGTTGTCTTTTCCTGCTTTGTTATCAGAGTAAATTTGACATCATCAAATGAGTTATCTTGGAAGAGTTTGTGAAAAATTAGTATTGTTCTTCTGTAATGTGTGATAGGAGTCTCTAGTGAAGCTCTCAGGTCCTGAAATTTTTCTGTGTGTAGTTTTAAATACAGTATCCTTAGTGGTTTTTTATATTTATATTTTTTTTAGTTTTAGGTGGACACAATATCTTTATTTTATTTTTACATGGTGCTGAGAATCGAACCCAGTGCCTCATGCATGCTACGCAAGCGCGTTACCACTTGAGCCACATCCCCAACCCATCTTTATTGGTTTTGTCCCTTTATTTTTATATTCTTTCTGTCTTTCTAGGTATTTTATATTCCACCTACATTTTATAAATTATTAGTATATAGTACTATGCCCAGATGGCTGGATTTCTTTCTTTCTTTTTTTTTAAGAAAACAGTTAATGATGTTTCTGTTGTGATCTCAGTCTTTTCATAATACCTGGTCTCAGGTTTTCCATGTCTTTCTCCATATAAAGGCAGAACCAGGGAGCTTCCGGAATTTTCTCTCTGCCATGCTCACCTGGGAAGATCTCCACAACAAGGCACCAAAGTTATGAGGTGAGAAGGAAGCCACCATTTATCACACCCTGCCTTGGCCCACCTAGAAAAGAGTCTGTGTTGAAATGTTGGAGCTGAGAGGGAGAAGAGGAGACACCCACCCATTTCCAAGACCAACCTTTTTGTGGTGGAAGGAAATTGAATAACACACAGCTGGGGAAATAGTAGCCTCTATTAAAAAAAAAAAAATTTATATATATATATATATATATATATATATATATATATATATATATACACACACACACACACACACACACACACACACATATGGATTCCTATTTTTATTAGATCTTGTCTATTTTCCTTAACAATTGTTTCTTAATTTGTTCTATGTCTTGTCATTTCCAGGAGCATTAAATGTTGTTTTCTGTGTGCATATCTAAAAATTGTGTCCAGTTTTATTGTTGTTTTTCTGGGGAAGTATTTTTCCAAGCTTTTCACTCAGTCATTCTGAATGCCCTACATCTAGATTATTGCTTTTTGTTCCTCAGAATAATCTAGATGTAGATAAATCACAATTTGTGTGGCCATTTTGTATTTTTCAAGTGTTTTCCACTATAAATGTTGTATTATGAACACTTACAAGGCTTTGATGTGAATTATTAAATCAAATAACTGTTCCTTTTAGAACATGACAGCATTGGGTGTCTGTGCTTGTGATTCTGGGACTGATATGATCCCCCATTTTTTACAGTTGAATGCCATATAGTTAAAACTTACTGTCCAGTTATGCTAATGAAGCTTTCTTTAAAGTCATTCTCTCCTGTTGCTACTGTTCTTCTTATCTCATTACAGTACAGTTAAGATACATCTGGGAAACATGAATGGTGTGACTCTACTTTGTGTACAACCACAGATATGAAAAATTGTGCTCTATATGTATACAATGAACTCAAATGCATTCTCCTGTCATATATAACAAATTAAATTTAAAAAAAAACTACATTGAGATTTCATCTCACTTCAGTCAGAATGGCAATTATCAAGAATACTAATAACAATAAATGTTGGCAAGGATGTGTGGGGAAAGGTACATTACTGGTGAGACTGCAAATTGGTACAACTACTATGGAAAGCAGAATGGCGATTCCTTGAAAAAATTGGAATGGAACCATCATTTGACCCAGCTATCGCACAACCCAGCCATATACTCAAAGGACTTAAAAGCAGCATACACTGATGCAACCACATCAATGTTTATAGCAGCTCAATTTATAATAGCTAAGGTATGGATCTAACCTAGATGTCCTTCAACAGATGAATGTATAAAGAAAATGGAGTATATATACATAATGGGATATTACTCAGTCTTAAAGAAGAATGAAATGATGCCATTGTCATTAAATTGATGGAGCTGGAAAATATCATGCTAAGTGAAATAAGCCAATTGTAAAACCAAAGGCCCATTGTTCTTCTGACATGCAGATTCTAATACACAATAAGGGGTGGAGGAGAACAGAAATTCACTGGATTAGACAAAGGGGAATAAAGGGAAGGTAGGGGAGATAAGTATAGGAAAGACAGTAGAACGAGTTGGAAGTAACTTTCCTATGTTTTTTCATAACATTCATATGTTCCTGTATGAATACATGACCAGTGTAACACCATATCTTGTACAATCACCAGAATGGGATTCTGTATGTGGATGTTAATTCACAATGTGGGGTGAGGGGTGGGGAGTAGGGAAGAATAGAGTTTAGATTATGGACAAGGGATTGAAGGGAGGGGAGGGGATATGAGGGTAGGAAGGATAGTTGAATGAAATAGACATTATTACCTATGTACATATATGACTGCCTGACCAATGTGATTCTGCAACATGTACAATCAGAAAAATGAGAAATTATAATCTATTTATGTATGATATATATCAAAGTGCATAAATGTATTCTACTGTAATGTACAACTAATTATAATAAATTTAATTTTTTTTTAAATGAATGGGATCCTAATTAGAATGAGTTACGTTCCATGTATACATAATACATTGAAATATACTCTGTTGTTACGTGTAACAAATGATCAAATAAATATGACAAAAATGAAAAAAAATGTCTGGGAAAAAATATGAATGTTTATAATGTATGTGTCTCCCACCTATTTTCCTTGTCTTTTTCTGTATCTATTCCTCTTCTCCTTACCTACTGGGATGCCATTTCCCTAGGGCTTTGATCTCAGCTGATTTTCAAAGAAGAAAAGAGTTGATAAAATCCCTCATGACTGAAAACAAATATGTTACCTTTTCTATGTTTATATCCTTAACTAATGTATGCTCTAAAAAGAACTGTGTTTTTTTTTTTACAATGAATAACAAACAGTAGAACTTCAGGTCATGTAGCAAACAATATTGCTAGAAGATTTTGATCATTAAGTGGGATACTTCTGTGCAAATTCAGCATTATCACACATGTGTATATTTTGTGCAGTCTATGTACAAACTGTCATTGTGTCTTCTCCTCTGGCAGTGGGGAGACGTCTCCATTCTGGGAGTGTTAAACAGAACTCTGCCCTTGGTTGTGCACAAGGGAGTTCTCCAAGTGCCATGGCTTCTATCTTATTGTGTGATAGTGTGATAGTTTTGGAGAGTCCAGAAAGTCTGCTATCACAGGTATTTGATTATTTATAAAGACATTTGTCTTTTGTCTGGGAGGGTACTGGTAGTGGTGCTGAGGTATTTGCATTTATGGATTTAAAAAAAGTATGTGCTTTCCTCTTATACTGCTTTCACTTCAGTTACTGATCTTGCTCATAAAATTATGTTTACTTTTTCTTTCTTTTAAAAATCTTTATTGATTCTTTTTAGTTATACATAGTATTAGGATTCACTTTGATATAACCATAAAAACATACAATATAATTTAGTCCCCAGTATTTTTCCCCATAAAAAAGGGGAAAACTTTATTTTCTTTTTTAAATCAGAACTCCTTCTTTTTTATTGGTTCTTTTAGTTATGTATGACAGTAGAATCCATTTTGATAAAATTAAACAAGCATAGAATATATCTTATTCTAACTCAGTCCCCATTCTTTTAGGTGGGCAAAATGTGGGATTCACTTAGGTGTTTTCCTATGTGTAGGGAGGAAAATTATTCTAAAGCCTTTCTTATTCCTATACCCTCCCTTACTTTTTGCCCCTTTATCTAATCTACTGAATTTCCCCTTTTCTCCTGTCTCCCTTTATTGTGGTTTAGCTCCCACATATGAGCAAAAACTTTTGATTTTTATGGATTGGCTTATTTCATTTAACATTTTGGTCTCCAGTTCCATCCATTTACTGACAAATGTCATAAAGGTTTTCTTCTTTATGGCCGAGTAATATTCCATTCTGTATATGTACCATATTCCTTTTATCCATTCATCTGTTAATGGGCATCTAGGTTGGTTCTGTAGCTTAGCTATTATGAATTATGCTGCTATGTATATTGGTATGGTTGTATCACAATAGTGATTATATAAATCCTTTGGATATATATCAAGGAGTGTGAAAACTGGTTCAAATGTGGCTTCCATTACTAGTTTTTTTTTTTTATTGGTTGTTCAAAACATTACAAAGCTCATGACATATCATCTTCCATACATTTGATTCAAGTGGGTTATGAACTCCCACTTTTTACCCCAAATACAAGTTGCAGAATCACATCGGTTACACATCCACATTTTTACATAATACCATATTAATGACTGTTGTATTCTGCTACCTTTCCTATCCCCTACTATCCCCCCTCCCCTTCCCTCTCATCTTCCCTCTCTACCCCATCTGCTGTTGTTTAATTCTCTTCCTTGTTTTTTTTCCCCTTTCCCCTCACAAACTCTTATATGTAATTTTGTGTAACAATGAGGGTCTCCTTCCATTTCCATAGTTTCCCTTCTCTCTCCCTTTCTCTCCCCCCCACTCGTCTCTGTTTAATGTTAATCTTTTCCTCATGCTCTTCTTCCCTGTTCTGATCTTAGTTGCTCTCTTTATATCAAAGAAGACATTTGGCATTTGTTTTTTAAGGATTGGCTAGCTTCACTTAGCATAATCTGCTCTAATGCCATCCATTTCCCTGCAAAATCCATGATTTTGTCATTTTTATTGCTGCGTAATACTCCATTGTGTATAAATGCCACAGTTTTTTAATCCATTCATTTATTGAAGGGCATCTAGGTTGATTCCAAAGTCTAGCTATTGTGAATTGTGCTGCCATGATCATTGATGTGGCAGTATCCCTATAGTATGCTCTTTTAAGGTCCTCAGGGAATAGACCGAGAAGGGCGATAGCTGGGTCAAATGGTGGTTCCATTCCCAGCTTTCCTAGGAATCTCCATACTGCTTTCCATATTGGCCACACCAGTTTGCAGTTCCACCAGCAATGTACAAGTGTACCCTTTTCCCCACATCCTCGCCAGCACTTATTGTTGCTTGACTTCATAATGGCTGCCAATCTTACTGGAGTGAGATGGTATCTTAGGGTGGTTTTGATTTGCATTTCTCTGACTGCTAGAGATGGTGAGCATTTTTTCATGTACTTATTGATAGATTGTATGTCCTCCTCTGAGAAGTGTCTGTTCAGGTCCTTGGACCATTTGTTGATAGGGTTGTTTGTTATCTTGTTGTTTAATTTTTTGAGTTCTTTGTATATTCTGGATATTAGGGCTCTATCTGAAGTGTGAGGAGTAAAAATTTGTTCCCAGGATGTAGGTTCCCTATTTACCTCTCTTATTGTTTCTTTTGCTGAGAAAAAACTTTTTAGTTTGAGTAAGTCCCATTTGTTGATTCTAGTTATTAACTTTTGTGCTATGGGCATCCTATTAAGGAATTTGGAGCCCGACCCCACAATGTGTAGATCGGAGCCAACTTTTTCTTCTATCAGTTAGAGAGTCTCTGATTTGATATCTAGCTCCTTGATCCATTTTGAATTAAATTTTGTGCATGGCGAGAGAAAGGGGTTCAGCTTCATTTTGTTGCATATGGATTTCCAGTTTTCCCAGCACCATTTGTTGAAGATGCTATCCTTTCTCCATTGCATGCTTTTAGCGCCTTTATCAAATATAAGAAAGTTGTAATTTTGTGGATTGGTCTCTGTGTCCTCTATTCTGTACCATTGGTCCACCTGCCTGTTTTGGTACCAGTACCATGCTGTTTTTGTTACTATTGCTCTGTAGTACAGTTTGAAATCTGGTATCGCTATACCTCCCGATTCACACTTCCTGCTTAGAAATGCTTTTGCTATTCTGGGTCTTTTGTTTTTCCATATGAATTTCATGATAGCTTTATCTATTTCTACCAGAAATGCCGTTGGGATTTTGATTGGCATTGTGTTGAACCTGTAGAGAACTTTGGGTAATATCGCCATTTTGATGATGTTGGTTCTGCCTATCCATGAACAGGGTACATTTTTCCATCTTCTAAGATCTTCTTCTATCTCTCTCTTTAGGGTTCTGTAGTTTTCATTGTATAAATCTTTCACCTCTTTTGTTAGGTTGATTCCCAAGTATTTTATTTTTTTTGAGGATATTGTGAATGGGGTGGTTTTCCTCATTTCCATTTCAGAAGTTTTGTTGCTGATATACAGGAATGCCTTTGATTTATGCATGTTGATTTTATATCCTGCCACTTTGCTGAATTCATTTATTAGTTCTAGTAGTTTCTTTGTAGACCCTTTTGGGTCTTCTAAGTATAGGATCATATCGTCTGCAAATAGTGATATTTTAAGTTCTTCTTTTCCTATTTTTATGCCTTTAATTTCTTTTGTCTGTCTAGTTGCTCTGGCTAGTATTTCAAGGACTAAATTAAATAGAAGTGGTGAGAGAGGGTATCCCTGTCTTGTTCCAGATTTTAGCGGGAATGCCTTCAATTTTTCTCCATTCAGAATGATGCTAGCCTGAGGCTTAGCATATATAGCTTTTACAATGTTGAGGTAAGTTCCTGTTATCCCCAGTTTTTCTAGTGTTTTGAACATAAAAGGATGCTGTACTTTGTCGAATGCTTTTTCTGCATCTATCGAGATGATCATATGGTTCTTATCTTTAAGTCTATTGATGTGGTGAATAATACTTATTGATTTCCGTATATTGAACCAACCTTGCATCCCAGGGATGAATCCTACTTGATCATGGTGCACAATTTTTTTGATATGCTTTTGTATTCGATTCGCCAGGATTTTATTGAGAATTTTTGCATCTAGGTTCATTAGAGATATTGGTCTGTTTTTTTTTTCTTTGAAGTGTCTTTGTCTGGTTTTGGGATCAGGGTGATGTTGGCCTCATAGAATGAATTTGGAAGAGCTCCTTCTTTTTCTATTTCTTGAAATAGCTTGAAAAGTATTGGTATTAATTCTTCTTTGAAGGTTTTGTAAAACTCCGCTGTATACCCATCTGGTCCAGGGCTTTTCTTGGTTGGTAGTCTTTTGATGGCTTCTTCTATTTCTTCCTTTGTTATTGGTCTGTTTAAATTGTGTGTGTCTTCCTGACTCAATCTGGGCAGCTCATATGACTTAAGAAATTTTTCGATGTCTTCACTGTCTTCTATATTATTAGAATATAGGGTTTCAAAATGCTTTCTAATTATCTTCTGTATTTCTATAGTGTCTGTTGTGATATTGCCTTTTTCATCCCGTATGTTAGTGATTTGAGTTTTCTCTCTTCTCTTCGTTAGCATGGGTAAGGGTCTGTCGATCTTATTTATTTTTTCAAAGAACCAACTTTTAGTTTTATGAATTTTTTCAATGGTTTTTTTGTTTCAATTTTGTTGATTTCCACTCTGATTTTAATTATTTCTTGTCTTCTGCTATATTTGCTGTTGTTTTGCTCTTCCTTTTCTAGGGTTTTGAGATGTAGCGTGAGTTCGTTTATTTGTTGTTTTTTTCTTTTTTTAAGGAATGAACTCCAGGAAATGAATTTCCCTCTTAAAACTGCTTTCATTGTGTCCCATAGATTCCAGTATGTTCTGTCTGAATTGTCGTTTATCTCTAAGAATTTTTTGATTTCCTCCTCTATGTCTTCTGTAACCCATTGATCATTCAGTAACATATTGTTTATTTTCCATGTGATGCAGGATTTTTCCTTCCTTCTTTTTTCATTGATTTCCAGTTTCATTCCATTATGATCAGATATGGTGCATGGTATTATCTCCACTCCTTTATATTTACTAAGAGTTGCCCTATGGCATAATATATGATCTATCTTTGAGTAAGATCCATGTGCTGCTGAGAAGAACGTGTATCCACTTGATGATGGTTGATATATTCTATATATGTCGGTTAAGTCTAGGTTATTGATTGTGTCATTGAGTTCTATAGTTTCTTTATTCAGCTTTTGTCTGGAGGATCTGTCTAATGGCGAGAGCGGTGTGTTGAAGTCACCCATAATTATTGTGCTGTGGTCAATTTGACTCTTGAACTTGAGGAGAGTTTGTTTTATGAACGTTGCTGCACCATTATTTGGTGCATATAAATTGATAATTGTTATGTCTTGTTGGTGAATAGTTCCTTTTAACAGGATATAGTGTCCTTCTTTATCCCTTTTGATTAACTTAGGTTTGAAGTTGATTTTATTCGATATGAGTATGGCCACTCCTGCTTGCTTCCGAGGGCCATGTGAGTGGTATGATTTTTCCTAGCCTTTCACCTTCAGCCTGTGTATGTCTTTTCCTATCATATGAGTCTCCTGAAGGCAGCATATTGTTGGATTTGTTTTTTTGATCCAGGTTACCAGCCTGTGTCTCTTGATTGGTGAGTTTAGTCGATTAACATTTAAGGTTACAATTGAAATATGATTTGTACTTCCAGTCATGTTTATTTATTTATTTATTTTAGTTTGGCTAGTTTTTACTTTTTGGTTGTTTTCCTCCCCCTTTACTGAGATACCTCCCGCTGTTGGTTTTGGGCACTGTTTTTCCATTCCTCTTCTTGTAGAATTTTGCCCAAAATGCTTTGCAGTGCTGGTTTTCTGGCTGTGAAATCTTTTAGCTTTTGTTTATTGTGAAAGATTTTAATTTCATTGTCAAATCTGAAGCTTAATTTTGCTGGATACAGTATTCTTGGTTGGAATGCATTATTTTTCAGCGTTTGAAATACATTGTTCCAGGATCTTCTCGCTTTCAAAGTCTGTGATGAAAAATCAGCCGTTAACCTAATTGGTTTACCCCTGAATGTAATCTGCCTCCTTTCCCTCGTAGCTTTTAATATTCTCTCCTTGTTCTGTATGTTGGCTATCTTCATAATTATATGTCTTGGAGTTGGCCTATTACAGTTTTGGATGTTTGGGGTCCTGTAGGCTTCCAGGATTTGGCAATCCATTCCATCTTTCATCTCTGGGAAGTTTTCTAGGATTATTTCATTCAATAGGTTGTCCATTCCTTTGGCTTGAACCTCTGTGCCTTCTTCTATCCCAATGACTCTCAAATTTGGTTTTTTGATGAGATCCCATATCTCTTGGATAGATTGCTCGTGAGATTTAAGCATCTTTTCAGTGTTGACTATATTCTTTTCAAGTTGATAAACTTTTTCTTCATTATCTGATGTTCTGACTTCTACTTGATCTAGTCTATTTGTAATATTCTCGTTAGCATTTTTAATCTGGTTTATGGTTTCTTGCATTTCTAAAATCAGTGTTGGTTTTTTTTTAAGATCTCTATCTTCTGGTAAAGCTCGTTCTTTGCAGTTTGAATTTGTTTGTTTAGTTGGTTTTCAAAATATACTTTCAATTCTTGGATTTGCTGTCTCATGTCTTCTCTAAAATTCCGTTCCATCTGAGTTAGGTATGCCTTGATTTCTTTCCCTGTCCATGTTTCTGATGCTTCTAGGTCCTCCTGTAGATTTAAGTTGTCCTGCATTATCTGTACTCCTTTTTTCCCTGTTTTTTTCATGTTGTTCACGTTACTTTCCAGCTCTGTTTGACTGCTTTGTAACTGCTTTCTCCTATACATTTGTTTTGGCTTTGTTTATCTCTGTTGTCTCTCCTTTGTGGTGGGAGATTATGCCTATAGATGTTGGGCTTTATTGTACTTTAGAGCTGATTCATTCAATTTATAAAGGGCTTCCGGATTTTGTATGCATATAGTGATTTGTTTTTTGTTCTTAGGACTTTAGGTTAGGTGCTATGAAGGTATAAGGGTTAGTATGTCTTGGCTACTTTAGAAGATTGCTCTACTGAAGGGGGATGCTAACCGTCAATTGGATCAGGGTGTTGGTAGTAGCTAGGTATTTAGGAGCACTATAGACGGCCTCGAAACATTCACCTGTTTGTATTTAGACAGTTACACGAAATGGAGGATGTAATGCTTGGGATGAAAGTTGGGGGGAAGGGGAAGGAAGGTGCTCTTGAAAAGAAAGAAGGAGGGGGAGTTAGATAGCATAGAGGAGAATGGAAAGAACAATAAAACTTGGAAGGGGAGAGAAAGAGGGAAAAGGGGAGAGAAAAAATAAAATAAAATAAGAAATAAAATTAGGTCTTAGAGATCCATTTTCTTCTCTTCCCGTAGGCAAAGCTGTGCCCTCCAGGCTGAGATTTGCCCTCAATGTGTCAACAGCAATCCCTGTAAGGCGGCTCCTGGGAGCCTCTCAATCCTGTTGGTCCAGAGCTGTTTCACTTCTATGGCCCCTCCTCCCCTTCCTCCTGCTAGCCAGCCAGGTCCTGTGCACCGGAGGAGGTTCTCCAAGGATTTGGTTACACTTTCAGCCCCTCTGAGTGCTCTATTTCCCTAACGACTGAGCACTCTCTCTGTCATTCATCTAAGCCCCAGTGCTGTGGAGCTGTGCTCTGGGAGTCAATAGTTTAATTTTTCTGGACCCCTTTGGTGGGCAC
Source organism: Marmota flaviventris (assembly GCF_047511675.1). Lineage (NCBI taxonomy): Eukaryota > Metazoa > Chordata > Mammalia > Rodentia > Sciuridae > Marmota > Marmota flaviventris. The sequence continues at coordinate 81,582,150 of NC_092499.1, read as the reverse complement.
ACCTTCGGAATCTGGCAGCTAAGACTATTGGTGTCGCCACTGGTGGTAATGGGAGTTGGGGGTCGAGGATCCCCTCTGCTTCCCTCAGCCCCTACAATCACAACCACTCCACTGGCTGTAGGAGGAGATGGGGGTCTGGAGTGTCCTCTGTTTCCCTCCGCCCCTACCGTCACGCCCTCTCAGTTGGCGGTTGGGGGAGTTGGGGGTGGGGAGTCTTCTCTGCTTCCCTCCGCCCCTACAGTCACGCCCACGTCACTGGCAGTATTGGGAGTTGGGGGTCGAGAGTCCTTTGGCCCTTACAGTCACACCCACGGAGAGATTTTGAAGTTTCCCGGTTGTTTGTATCTGATGCGGGTGGGAGTCACACACCTGCTAAAGTAGATTCTGCTCGGAAGGAATCTCTTTGGCCGAACTTTGGTGACTTCCCCTCTCTGCTATGGCGGGCCCTTGCCTCCTTGCTGGAGTGTCCAAAGGGAGGGGTGGAACTGGCTTGTCTCTGGTCTGACACAATCTCTGGTTTTAGTTCCCAGTTCGCTATTTCATAAAGGCTTGGTTAGATTCCCTTCACGTCGTCTCGGGGGGGAGCCGTTTGCTGGGTGGGCGGGGCCGTTCACAGTGGGGGCAGGGCGCCAGCAGAGCCCGGAGGGCGGGGGGCCGTTTGCCGGGTGGGTGGGGCGTTAGCAGAGCCGGGAGGGCACAGGCCGTCTGCCGGGCCAGGCGGGGACCCTTCTCGCTGCGCCGGCCGCTGGGGGCCGCTTGTAGAACCGGGTAGGCAGCGGCCTCATGGCTAAGAGCCGGGTGGGCGGGGTGGCCGATCACAGAGCGAGCGGGGCCGCCAGGAGAGCCAGGATGGCGGGGGCCGTCTGCCGGGCCAGGCGGGGACCCTTCTCGCTGCCCCGGGCCGCTGAGGGCCGCTTGCAGAGCCGGTAGGGCGGTGGCTGCGGGATTGGACCTCTGCGCCCGCGTGGCCGGCCAAGATTCACTTGTCTGGGGCAAACTGTCACCTCTAATAAACTTACTACTTCCTGGCAGGTCTCCTTTCAGCGGAATTTTGCTATAAGTTCCTCAGTAGGTAGAATGTAGCTGTTTTAATGGGTGTTTCTGATCCGGTTAATGTGGAGATACTGAAAGTGCTGCTTCCTTGCCGGCCAACATGTTGGATCCCCCCATTACTAGTTTTTTGAGGAGTCTCTATACTGTTTTCCAAAGAGATTGCACCAATTTGAAATCCCATCAACAATGTATGAGTGATCCCTTTTCCCCACATCCTTGTTAACATGTGTTGTTACTTATAATCTTGATAATTGTCATTCTGTCTGGAGTGTGATGAAATCTCAATGTAGTTTTAATTTGCATTTCTCTAATTGCTAGAGATATAGAGCATTTTTCATATATTTGTTGAAAATTCATATTTCTTCATTTGAAAAGTGTCTGTTCAGTTATTTTTGCCCATTTATTGATTAGGTTATTTGTGTTTTTGGTGTTAAGCTTTTTGAGTTATTTTTATATATTGAAAATTAATGTCATGTGGCAAAGATTTTCTCCCATTCTGAAGGTTCTCTCTTCACACTCTTGAAAGTTTTCTTTGTTTTAAGAAGCTTTATGGTTTGATGTCATCCAATTTATTAATTTTTTTAATTTTATTTCTTGTGCTTTAGGATTCTTGTTAAGGAAGTCTGTTTCTGAGCCAATATAGTAAAGTGATAGGCCTATATTCTCTTCTAGTATGTGCAGGATTTATGGTCTAAGTCCTATGTATTTGATCCAAAAAAGACACCAGTTAGTTTCTAGAATTCATAAATGAATTCAGAAAGGTAGCAGTATGCAAAATTAACACTCATAAGTCATTGTATTTCTATATAACAATGATGAACCAGTTGAAAGAGATGTTAGGAAAACCATCCATTCACAATAGTCTCAAAAAAAGTCAAATACTTAGGAATCAATTTAAAAAAAGAGATGAAGAATCTCTAAAATATAAACTAAGAACACAAAAGAAAAAAAAATGAGGAAGACCTTTGAAGATGGAAAGACCTTCCATGCTTTTGGATTGGCAGAAACAATATTGTCAAATGGCCATACTACGAATAAAACTATACAGATTCAATGATATTACCATCAAAATTCCAATGATGTTCTTCATAGAAATAGAAAAAGCTGTCATGAAGATCACTTGGAAAAATAAAAGACTCAGAATAGCTAAATAAATCTTTATTGAGAAAAATGGAGAAAGAAGCATCACAATACCAGACCTTAAACTATACAACAGAGCTATGGTAACCAAACCACCATGGTATTGACAACAAAATAGGCAAGAAGACCAAGGGAACAGAATAGAATACACAGAGACAAACCCACATAAAAACAGTTACCTCATACCATCCATCAAATGGTGCTGGGAAAACAGGAAATCCATGTCACAGAATGAAAGTTAACCCCTATCTCTCAGCCTGCACAAAAATCAGCTTTAAGGTAATCACAACAATTTCTTTATTTTCCCTCAGTGAATCATCAGAAAGTAGTCTCTCAGGAATTTGCTATTTCTCAAAAGCGCTTTCTGAGATAACATGATCAACATTGAGACTGTCCAAAGATTTTAGTTTGTAGATTGGCTGTTCATTGAAGTGGAAGTAAAATATAATATTTTATTTTTGTGTTATTGAGATAATTTGTCTTACCTGATTGGATGAACTAGGTTATATTCCTGTGGTCTTTCTAGCCACAAGTTGCTGCCACTGATATTTTTTCTTCATATTTCAATGTCTCCTGGACCATTAAATTCTACTCATGTGGTTAAGATCAAAGGACACACAGAAGAGGATAAAATAATGTATCCTAAATATGTATCTACCTTCCCCTCCTCACCAGATTTCTACTATGCTTATAATAAGACTTGCCAAAAATACAAAACACAGTTTTATGTAGTTTCTATATTTTTCTTATATACAAATGTGATATAGACCGAGGAAATAAATGCATAGTTGAAAATAAGTGTGTGCATTTTTACAGCAAGAGAAATGTCAGAGAATTGTGATTTATTAAGTAAAATTAGTAGTGCAATGGTATTCAAATGTTGTTACATAAGTTCCCTAGAAATCAACAACTTGTGTGATATAATTTATTATAGATGATAACATATTATAGTCCAATTACCTTAAGCAAAAATTCAGTGTATTTCTGGAATGTGTAATCTTAGTTTTGGAATAGGGACAAAGTTCTTTGAAATCAAAATATTTGAGGGTAGAAAGATGGGAGTAAGATTTGATACTAATGGACTTAAAGGCATATTTTTCTCCTTTTTAAGTGACATGAAAAATTATACATGTTTATTAGGAACCATATGATAACTTCTTGATAAAATGAACTTCTACATACCTTTTGAAGGTGAGTCATTGAGTTTAAACAACATTTATAGAAAAATTCAACCCATCTAATTATTTTGCTGATACTATGTTAAAATATTATTGAATATTTGGTTATTATATCTGGCTTTCTGTTTCTTGCTTACTCTACATGGATCCAGGAAGTTCATCTTAAAAAGAGATCCTACATTTCCTCCTAAGAATTCCCCAAATCTCTTCAGAGAGCCCTCATGGTTGTCTCCACTTCTTTGTTGTTTGGATTACAGATGACTGGATTCAACAGAGCTCAGGATGCTGTAGGATACAGAAGTGAACTTCTTCACACTGATGCAGAAGGAGCATGGGACAGCAGACCCAAGCTGGCCGGTGTGAGATGAGGCTGGAGTCCACCATACTGCTGCTCTTTTTCCTCTTGAACATCCATCCACCTGTGAGCAGACTTCCATTCTCCTCACTTTCCAGGAAAGCCTTTCTGAAAAAGATGAAGTTTGCTGATATGACTGTCTCTGTCCATGACCTGCTGCAACTGGAACTTACTGTCCCAGAGGACCCTTGCAAGTCCCTTGAGTGGCAAAGGCAAGGAGGAATGTTCTGGGTCTTAGTAGCCCTGTCACATTCTAAAAGGGCCACTTATAATAGATTGAGCAAGAAAGGTGCATGAGTACAAGTGACAATTCTTCCTACACTTAAGTGTCTTGATTCTGCCTTAATTCCCCTGTTATATCCCACCTGTCTTTGTACAATTGCATTGTGTGAATAAGCCTTTTTGAACAATCCCTGCAGTTAGATGCTGTCTGCATTGCAGCTGTCTTCGTACTCATGCAGAACAACAATGACTTGGTGATGGTGGAGGATGGCCCCTGTGCATAAACTCAGCTCTGGATCTCATTGTAATCAATTAATACAGACAACATGGGTAGACTACTACTGTGCAGTAGAGAATGATCCTGTATGTGTGTGTGTGTGTGTGTGTGTGTGTGTGTGTGTGTGATGCATCAGAACACTCAGTAAGTACAATGACTAATTACACAGGAAAGAGAAATAAGATTGAAAGCTATCCACTTTATAAGGATTAAGGTTAAGAGAAGAATAAGCAGGACTAGGACTGAGAACCAACTTTGCTTACAAAAGTTGACTCGTCTTTCCTTCTTGATCTGTTAATAAGCAGTAAATCTAGGTGGTTTCATTTGGGCTCTGAGTTCCTTAGTAGACCCAAAAATGGGCCTCTTGATAATGCTTATTATTCTCATTTATGGATATTCATTTTTACCCATATTTGGAGATTTTATTAGTTGTTTGCCAATTTGATTGTAATTTTGACAAACATAAATGTCAGAGCTTGTATGACAGCTAGTTGAAAAGTAAAGAGAAAACATACAGAATGGGAAACATTATTTATAAACTATGCATCTGACAATGAGGATTCATATCTGTAATACATAAGGAACTCAAAAACTAAACAGAAAAAAAATAAAACAAAAACAAATAAGTTGACTTTGCAATAGGCAGTATATGCCAGCAACCTTGGGGCATGCCTGTAATCTCAGCAACTTAGAAGAAGAGTCAGGAAAATGAGAATCAGAAGTTGAAGAACAGCCTGAACAACTTAGTGAGACTCTGTTACACACACACACACACACACACACACACACACACACAAAATGGGGACAGGTATTGTAGCTCTGTAGTGTCTGCAGTAGAGTGTTACTGGATTTAATCCCCGGCATCACACACACACACACACACACACACACACAAACACACACTCAAATTAGTTTTTAGACAAGTAGGAAATTGATCTGAATAGACATTTTCTAAAAAAAAAAAAAGAAAGAAAAAGAAAAGACATACAAATGGTCAAAAGATATATGAAAAAATATTCAACATCACTAATCAAAGAAAATGCAAATCAAACCACAATAAAATATTATCTTGCTTCAGTAAATACGGCTATTATTAAAAAGACTAAAGTTAACTAGTGCTGTTAATGTTGTGCCAAAGAGAACCATTGCAAACTTTTGGTGGAGATGCAAATTATTACAACTATTTTAGAAAATGAGGAGAAAATTTCTGAAAAAAAAGACTTAAAAATACAAGTACCATATTTTTCAGTAATCCCACTCCTTGTTACATGTCCAAATAACATGAAATCAGTGTTTTGAAGAAAAAAAAGACAAGTGTGTCGAAGAAACCTCTGCACACCCATGTTCACGGAAGCACTATTACCTAGTGTTGGACCTTGTTTTATTAAATGTAACACCAAAAGTACATCTGACAAACAAAAGTAAGTAGATTAGACGAACTTCAACAAAATACAAAGTTTCAAAATACATAATTTAGAATATAAAGATAGCTCCCAGTTTGGGAGAAAATTTTTCAAATTGTGCATTAGTAAAAAAATGTGACAAAACATACATCATTTATTAAAGTGGATTTATCATAATTGCAATGATGAAAAGATGATAACTAAATGAAACAAGCTCAGAAAATTTCTACAAAGAGGACTTTTCAGTTTGCAATAAGTACTTAAATGGTGATCAGCACATCAGGACTTAGGGAGAAGCCAATAGAAACCACAAGGAAAATCCATTTGGCAGGGATTGAGATGGTAAAGGTTAAAAATACAGAAGATAACTAGTGTTATCAAAGACACAGGAAAACAGAAATCCCTGTACATTGTGAACATTGCGTTTTGAGAATAATAGGGCATAGTCTTTCTGAGAATGGTCTGAAAATTCCTCAAAATGCTGCATAGAAAATTAACATATAATCTAGTTATTTCATTCCTCAATATATATTCTAGGGAAGTGAACACATATATTCATGTTCAGAAAACCTTGTTCATTCATTATTCATGATATCAATGAAGCAGAATCATTAAATGTCTAACAAAGGGTGAAGGGAAAGGAAAAGTGGTTGCATAGTCATTGAATTGAATGTTTTTCAATTTCAGAAAGGCTTGGTTTGCAGCATGAGGAAAGTTCATGCTAAAAGTTTGAATCACAAGTGTTCTTCAGAATGTTGGCAAAAGGCAAACCCAACGTTTGTTAAAAAAAAAAAAAAAAAAAAAAACAAAACATTACCCTAGAATTGCTATGCAAATTTATCATATATTAATTTCCACCCAAGATAAAGTTTTAGGAAGAACTGTAAATGTAGGATAGATTTTCTACATGTGTATATGTGCATCTGAGACCTATGAAATTTCTGAGAGAAAAATATGAACTATGAAAATAACTCTGAAAGCAAACAAGATAAGCTATCATTTTCCTTTCAATATTAATCTTTTATTTGGAAGAACATTTATTATTTTTATCTAATAGAATGAACAAATGAATATAACTAACTTTATAAACATTATAATAAAATTGAATGTTTCTCATCCTCTACAAGAAATTTTCTACTTCCATAAATACAACAAAAATTGAAGTGTTAATTATTTATTTGTGCACACAGCTTCTTCAGTAACCTTTGCCATGGCTGTTATGAAACATTACAGTGCTGAACAGTTTTCTGAGGGCCTCCTTCATGTCCTTATTCCGTAAACTGTAGATCAAGGGGTTGAAAAGTGGAGTTAACATGGAATAGAACAAAGTCACAATTTTCTGCATCCCTGCTGGATTTCCTGCTGTGGGGCTCACATACACAACCATGATGGAGCCATAGAAGAGGGATACTACAGCCAGATGGGAGCCACATGTGGAGAAAGCCTTTTTCTGGCCTTCTGCTGAAGGGACCCTGAGTACAGCTCTGATTACCAAGGTGTAGGAACTGGTAATATAGAGGAAGGTGGAGAAAATGAGGACTGAGTTATAGATGGCACAGATAATTTCAGTGCCAGGAGCTGGTTCACAGGACAGCTTTATAAGTGGTCCTGGGTCACATAGAAAGTGATCAATTTTATTTTCACAACAAAATGGGAGCTGAGAAACTAGGTAAACAGGCAAGAGGAAACACAAGAAGCCACACACCCAGCAGCCAGCTCCTATTCTGAAGGAGTTTTGAATAGTCATGATTGTAGGGTAGTGCAGGGGTTTGCATATTGCAAGGTACCTGTCAAAGGCCATGACAGACAAGAAGAAAGTCTCAGTGGTGCCCATGGAGAAGAAGAAGTAGAACTGGAGGAAGCACCCAGAGAAAGAGATGTCATGGCTCTCAGAGAGGAAGTTGGCTAGCATATTGGGGACAGTAGAGTTGATATAACAGATCTCCAGGAAGGAAAAGTTGGCCAGCAGGATGTACATTGGTGTTTGTAGTCTATAGTCCCACCATACAGCACAGATAATGCACAGGTTTCCAATTAGGGTTGAGATGTATGTTCCAGAAAAGATTGAAAAGAGGAGGATCTGAATCTTCCAGGTGTAAGGGAAGCCCAAGAGGATGAATTTACTCACAGAGCTGGAGCAATTATTTACATTCAAATTTGTATTTGGTCCTAAAGCTGCAAAGATAAAAGATTTCCATGTGAGAAGTGATCTTATATAATGTGACTTTTTAAGACAGATTCCTTGAATGGGGTCACATTGATATTCCTTTCAAAAATAACAGATTATTCATGCAGAGATATTTACATGATTTTCAGTTACTTATAGTCCTACCCTAGACACACCAAACCCAATTTGAAAAGAGGAAGAGAGAATCTGGAGCCAAAGGAAGTTTACCACCTATATTTTGGTTTTGACAAAAACAAAAGAAAACTAAATGAAACAAAACAACATATTCAAATTTATGTCATGTGGTGAATGAAAGGAGACAATAAATAAAAAGATAAGTCATTGTTTGTGCCATACAAAGATAGTACTTTGATTGTGTCCAATATTCTTTGCTCTATTTGTGAGAGTAATACAGGCTTTCATACTGATTTGAGGAGAGCATCTTGATGAGTCATAGAATTAAAATATATGTATAGAATAATTCATTTTAGCTTTGTTGTGTTAGGTTAAGACCTTTCTTTCTCTGTACATTTGAGACTGTAATTTAAATAAATATTGAGATGAAAAAGTTTGAATGCTTAATAGGAGTTTCCACATAAATTCATCTCATTAGTATAAATGAAGTCTTTTGAAATACTATGCATTATAAATGAAATACTATTTTTTAAAGAAATATGGTTTATAACATATTACTTGAAATATTACAGGATAATTAGAATGATCTGGTTAAAAGAATTTGAATCTGAAAATTTATTCCACAAAAATGAGCCTGTCTGCTATTTGTCATTCAATGAGGATGATATCCCATAATTTTCATTTCAGATCTAACCATAAATATTATTTGTTAATATTTTATCTCAATTTGTTAACCAATGTAATAATTGGGATGATTTATAATACCATCATAATCAATGAATCTTTTAAATAAAATAAATATAAATATATGAGATATATGTAATCAACCTGTTCAATACTTTGTAATTGGAATGGAGGGTGAGTGATCAACTCTCTTGTGGTTTTTGTATGGAAAGAGGTAAATAACCAATTATTATTACTTGATATTAGAGAGCCATGGTAGTCCAGGAATGATTGGTGGTCTTTGAGGGAAAAATAGATCAAAACTATTTTCATAATAATGTTAATTCAACATTTGGTTTTTCATTTTCTTTTTTATTTATTATTACATTGGAGTTTTCAAGGCTTTATGGTATGTAGTATCACAGTAGATCAACCAGAGAAGTAGGTAGGATTCAATAATTTTTATTGTATTAAGACAAATAGTAATGATATTGGCAAAAATTGTAAATTGCAACTCTTCTTAGTAAATTTGATCAAGTTATTTTTACATAGACCTCACATGCATAATTACTTTACATATGTCTAATTACTTAATGCTACTATTTAAAAATTAATTTATAAGCAAATATATTTCAGGTTTAATTCCTAAATAATAAATATTATTGGCTATAATTTACATAAATAAAAGTTATGTGGGGTCCATTATAATAAGAAAGATTTTAAAGAGGTCCTGATACCAAGTATTTGATAACTATTCTCAATGAAACTATCCTCCAAAGAATAATTAAATGCTTTTCTTAGTCATTCATAGCAAAAGAATACATGTTGGATAAGAGTCTCATGTATATGTTGGATAAGAGTCCTTGGCATGTATTCATTATTCTTGTGGTATGTTTTATTGAAATTACTTTATTTGAATAGTATTATTAAAGGGTTTCATATGCAAATAGTAATTTGATTTTGGAAAAGTAAACATTAGGGCAAAAAGCATATGCCAATTTAAATTCCCCATTCAATATTTTAGAATGTTAAAACCTTAACTTTCAATACTAACCAGGCAATAAAATAATAAAGCTATTCTATTTGTATCACTTTGACTTTTGGGGGTTTTAGCATATCATACAGACATGGAAGGTAAGTTGAAAGTAAATTGACTCATTCTTAAAATATTCACCATGTGTTTATGAATTCCAATCTTGGGAACTCAGAGATATAGATTTTTATCTATATTATACTAAAATATATTCTATTTTATCTATATTATAGATATAGATATAGTTTTTTTGTTAAATAGGTCTCAAATTTGAAAAACAATATTTTGTTTTGTTTTTGGTACCAGTCTTGAAGTCAGGAACATTTAGCCACTGAGCTACATGCCCCGCCTGTTTTATATGTGGAAAGAATTTTTCTAAACTGGTTATTTTATCCAAATTTAAAGTAATCATATATAATATAAACTGATGCTTTTGATGAGTGAAGAACACACTGCAATTCAATGCCAGTTCAGTAAGCCCTCGACATTTCAATACCATCTTTGCTGATGATTTTTAATTTTCATTCACTCTACTTCTTTCTCTGTGTTTCTGTATCTATCTCTATCCTTGTGTCCACAAATTTCCATTTGCTTCATTGGTCTTCTTTCTCTAAGGGTCTTGTGTATATGTGTTTGTACCCTTCCATAATTTTTTGTTTTATATTTTATTCAACTGTGACTGTATTGTCTCCAGATTGCAAACAGCATCTGCCTGGTGTCTGTTCCTATAAACTACAATTAAAAGGCAAAGAATATGATAGAAGAATGGACTAATATCAATGAATGTTTCAATGCAGAAGAGCCACTGATCATGTGGTAGATTTTATCAAGAAACTCAAACCACATTCTGTAATAACATTTTTCTTCATAAAATCTCAACTCTATTCTATCTGATGTTGTTTTTCATTAATTTTACAGTTGAGATAAGATAGTAAGATAGATATTGAAATCAAATATATATATATATATATATAATTTTCAAAAATATGTAAAATTTTGTTATGTTCACAAAGGCTATTCCTCTAAATTTGCAATCAAAATGTGAATAAAATTTCCTTGCCTGATAGTCTCTAAAATAATCAGAAAGTCACAGGGTCCATGCAATATGTTGCTTAAAATTTTAGTAAAGGAAATATGTCCACACTTGTTTTAGGAATCCTTCATAGTTAGGGTACAAACTCTACTATATGGAGTAGAACACAAAAGGTAATGTGACAAGATCTCCAGCAAATTTAGCTCTCAGATAAAACCTTGGCTTTGATTCTGAAGAAGCAGTGCTTTTGTAATTTTGTGATAGAATATAAAACTAGAGCAGAGTGGAAGAAGGGCTGAAATCTGGTGGATCATTGATCATTACCTGAAGAAATAAGATGGGAATCATAGACACCTGTATGATTGAATGCCATCTTCCACATCAGAGTTCAAATTCCGGTCTCATATCTCAGAGAAATGAAGTCATGTTTCAGGCATTACTGTGGGAACTCGTGAGGCTTTTTGGAGGAAGAACATTATGAGATTAATAAATTAAGTATGTAAGTTGAAAAGACAACAGGCAACTTGACATTTGGAAAGAGAATCGTGATTTCTCATTGTCTAGGCAGAAAGAAATGAAAACCAGTGAAATAAGGAGCCTTTGTGCTGGCCATCTCTAGGGAGGAGGTCTGTAGAGAAGCAACTTATAACAATATTTTTAAGGAGCATAGTGTCATGTTCAGCACTTTATTAATTATGCTGAAATGTATTGAACATCTTTACTTACCTCTTATTCATTTTCAAGGATTTTTCACTTGGTTTTTATAAGTAGGAAAAAAAATACTCTTCTTTCTGATGATAAAGGGAAAATTGTGACTCTAGCTGGAAGAATTGGTTCAAAGCTTGGAAAAATGTCTACAGGGTGTAGGTTAACACAGAAGTAATGTTGCAGTATACTCACCTTATGAAAGACGCATTTCTGTGTAATTTGGTGTAAATCACCACGCCATTACACCTTATCAGTTTGAGAGATAATTTCATTGGTTGTTTTTTTAAAATAAGACATTTATGAAATTTTTTCAAGAATCTAAATATACAGTTAATATACAGTTAGCTCTTCAACTTATGCTAAGGTTATACCCTAATAATCCAACTGAGATGATAAAAACAAAGTTAAAAATATATACAATATGCCTAACCTACCCAAATTGCTTACACTACCCTACTTTTATTCTACAGTTGGGTAAAATCATTCAATAAATGCCCATATTGTTACAAAATGTTGAATGTTTAATGTAATTCATTGAGTACTGCAAGAGATAAACAGAGTAGCTGTATGTGTATATTTTCATACCATGGCAAAGTTGAAACATCATTAAATTGAACCATCCATAAGGGATTATCTGTATTTTAATGGCTCTCTAGTATAGCACTACCTTTGTACATATATATAATTATTTATTTAATAATTCCCTAATTGTTTAGCTATTAGCTATGATTACCAGAGCTAAAATGGTTCTAAATACATTAACTAAGATCTATAGTAGAATATCACTAAATGATAGAATATGATCAAGTGAGATTTATTTCTTTATTTTAAATTATCCAGCATCACACCATTTTTCATTAGCATATATGAATATAACTTGGGGTCACTTATTATTAGAAAAAATATAGGGAGATTTTAATAGATATAGAAGTAGCATTAGATAAAATTAATTTTGATAAAACACAGAATTAACCAGAAATAAAAGGTGATTCCTGAATTTGTTACAATATTGGATTTTCTAAAATAATTTGCAAAATCATACTTCAATAGTAAAATACACAAAAATCCCATTTCAATTATACAAAGACAAATAACAATGATCACTTTGATAATCAGTGTTTCTGTTCCAAGTGATTCACTGTCCTTCATAGAGAAAGATTATGTTTTTATAACCTGCAGACATAAGTAGGAAGTATTATCTTTGAGTATTAATGCTGAGTGTATAAGAAGTTAAAACTTCAGTGATGAGAAATTACTTCCAAATGTAATAATGATATTGCTTATATTGGTCCTTTAGTAAACTGAGAATTCTAAATCTGGAGATTGAAGAGATTATTGCCCACTCTCCTTCCCTCTTTATTAAATCTTTTCCTTGACAATTCTTCACTATTTTTAAATCAGCTTTCATCTCCTTTTTATACTCTGAACTTCCGAAGGTGATACAAATGCAAGCAGGTGAGGAATGAAAAACAGTACTGCCTTCCAAACTGTCCCCTTAACTTTCTCTGAGAACTCAGAAATACAGATTAAGGACAGAAAGAAAGAATCATTCCTAAAGCAATTTGACAAAGCATACATTTGCTGTGGAAAGGGAGATGTATATGATGAGTCTCAAATTACAAGTAAGCATATAATCTATAATGAGAATTACCTGATTTAAAGATGATATCCTGATAGCATATCAGATAGGCATATGCCCCTGAGATGTGTGAAATATCTGATATTTGTTTTTGAATTGAATTTTCTATCACTACAAACCTTCCCAGAATAAATTTTTAGTAGCTCTTTCCTCACGTTTTGGAATAAGTGACATAGAAGATAGGTAATAACAAAAGCAGAATTCCAGTGGCAATTGCTACAATATTAATATATAGCTGCAAGGGAAGAATTTAGCAGTAAGAAATCATCCTGATTTTGTGTGTGTGTGTGTATGTGTGTGTCTAGTGCTAGGGATTGAACTCAGGGCCTTCTGAATGCAAGCGAGCACTCTACCAACTGCCCTATATTGCCCTCATCCTGATTTTTATCAGTTTTAAAAACTATTACTACTTAATAATTATGGAAGTTATATTATCTAATGCTATATTCAGGATACCCAGTTAAACAGTCATTTGCTTTTTAATTGTTAAGATTTGCTCTGAAATATCGATCCTACTTGTTGAACTGTGACTTTGATTTTAATCTATTTCTGTTTCTATTTCCTCATCTGACAAAAAAAAAAAACTTAATCTATAGGAATGCTGTAAGAATGAAATATAAAATAACTACAAAACTTTTGGTACAGTAAAAGTTAATAATATTAATTAATTCCCATCTTTAAGTTGTACAGTTTTCAAAGTTTTTAGCAATAATTTTAACATTTAGCCAAGTTTTAGTCAGCTTTTTTTGCTGCTGTGACTAAAATTTTAAAGGAGGAAAATTTATTTAAGGGCTCACAATTTCAGAGATCTTAGTCCATACAAGGCCAGCTCCATGAGGCAGAACATCATGGAGGAAGAGTGTGGCAGAGGGAAGCAACTCACATGGTGATAAGGAAGCACAGAGAGAGAGAGAGAGATCTCCACTTGTGAGACACAAATAAATACTCCAAAGCTATGTCCTAATTCCCACCTCCTTCAGCCACACCCTACCACTTTAGTTGCCAGGCAGTTAAACTCTATCAAGGGATTAATTCACTGATTGGGTTAAGACTCTCACAACCCAATCATTTCTCTGTTGAATCTTCTTGCATTATCTCACAAGTGAGCTTTAGGGAGACACCTTATGTCCAAACCATAACAGATAATTACACATATATTTTACAATGCCTCTGTTTAATATGTATTGTATTCTCTTTATCCACTCATCTTCTCAAGGACACTTAGATTATTTCCATAAATTGACTACTATTAACCATTGGGATCAGTGTTGTTCTGAACATGGGAATTCAGTTATCTCTTTGAATACTAATTTCATGTGCTTTGTATCTTTGAATACTAATTTCAGGCTGGTATGGTTGGAACGTATTGTTATTCAATTTAAAAGTTTAATTCAATTTAAAAGTTCTGTTTTATACACTAAATGTACCAATTTACATTCCCACCAATTTTGTTAAAAAGAGTCCCCTTTCTACTTAATCTGGTCAACAATTTTTTATTATTTTAAATATTTTTTATAAAAATCCTTCTAAGAGATGTAAAATGAAGTTTCACTGTGGTTTTGATTTGTATTTGCCTAATGATTAGTATTGTTAAGCATCTTTTCATATACCTGTTGGCCATTTGTATATATTTTTTTCAAAAAATATCTATTCACTTCTTTTCATAGCTTTTAGTTGGGTTACATGTTTTCTTTTTTTCACATATAGTTGCTTGTGTTCAGTATATGCTTTAGATATTAACAACTTATCAGGTGCAAGGTTTGAAAATATTTTCTTGAATTATATAGCTTATCTTTTCATATTGTTTCTTGACTCATTGTGAATAAGCTGCTTAATTATATTTAGTCTCAATAGTTTATTTCAATGCTTTTTTGTCTGTATTTTGGTTCATAGCCATAAATATATTGCCAAGAATAATGTCAAGGAACTTTATTTACTCATAGGTGATTTTTTATTTCTGTTTTTATTAGTATTTAATACATTTTGGTTGACTTTGGGCTATAGTGTAAGAAAAATTTCATTTTCAACTTTTTTGCATGTGAATTTCTATGTCCCAACACCATTTATTGAAATAGAATACTTTCTTCATCGTGTAATTTTGTGCTCTTGTCTAAGATGAGTTGACTGTACACTCATGAGCTTATTTCTGGGCTCTCCATTCTTATTTTATTTGTTTTTGGGCCTGTTTTTATGTCAGTACTGTGCTGTTTTGATTTCTATTGCTTTGGAATATAATTTGGAATCACAAAGTGCGATGCTTCCATCTTTGCTCATTTTCAGTTTGCTTTATTTATTCAGTCTTTTAGTGGTTCTATTCAATTTTAGGATTGTAAATTGTCTATCTGTAAAAAATGTCACTAGAACTCTGAATGGGATTTTATTGAATCTGTAGATTTGGGTGGGAGGTAGTGTGATATTTTAACAAATTGATTTTTTCCAATCTATGAATATAGGATAACTTCAAATTACTTGTGTTTTTTTTTCCATTTCCTTATACACTGCTTTATAGTTTTTCATGTACTGATCTTTAACTTTCTTCCCTCATGACTGAACACAAACAAATATGTTACCATTTCTATTTTTGTATATACTTAGTTTATGTGTGTTTTTAAAAAATGTTTTTCTTACAAAATAATAACAAACTAGTGGAAATTTAGACAATATAGCAAACAATACTGAATGAAGATTTTCATCATTGAGTTGGATTCTTCCGTGCAAATTCAGCATCACATGTATATTTTCTTTTTTTTTAAATTTTTTATTGTTGGTTGTTCAAAACAGTACATAGTTCTTGATATATCATATTTCACACTTTGATTCAAGTGGGTTATGAACTCCCATTTTTACCCCATATACAGATTGCAGAATCACATCAGTTACACATCCATTGATTTACATATTGCCATACTAGTGTCTGTTGTGTTCTGATGCCTTTCCTATCCTCTACTATCCCCCCTCCCCTCCCCTCCCCTCCCCTCTTCTCTCTCTACCCCCTCTACTGTCATTCATTTCTCCCCCTTGTATTATTTTTCCCTTTCCCCTCACTTCCTCTTCTATGTACTTTTGTATAACTCTGAGGGTCTCCTTCCATTTCCATACAATTTCCCTTCTCTCTCCCTTTCCCTCCCACCTCTCATCCCTGTTTAATGTTAATCTTCTTCTCATGCTCTTTGTCCCTACTCTGTTCTTAGTTACTCTCCTTATATCAAAGAAGACATTTGGCATTTGCTTTTTAGGGATTGGCTAGCTTCACTTAGCATAATCTGCTCTAATGCCATCCATTTCCCTGCAAATTCTATGATTTTGTCATTTTTTAATGCAGAGTAATACTCCATTGTGTATAAATGCCACATTTTTTTATCCATTCATCTATTGAAGGGCATCTAGGTTGGTTCCACAGTCTTGCTATTATGAATTGAGCTGCTATGAACATCGATGTAGCAGTGTCCCTGTAGCATGCTCTTTTTAGGTCTTTAGGGAATAGACCGAGAAGGGGAATAGCTGGGTCAAATGGTGGCTCCATTCCCAGCTTTCCAAGAAATCTCCATACTGCTTTCCAAATTGGCCGCACCAATTTGCAGTCCCACAAGCAATGTACAAGTGTACCCTTTTCCCCACATCCTCGCCAGCACTTGTTGTTGTTTGACTTCCTAATGGCTGCCAATCTTACTGGAGTGAGATGGTATCTTAGGGTGGTTTTGATTTGCATTTCTCTGACTGCTAGAGATGGTGAGCATTTGTTCATGTACTTGTTGATTGACTGTATGTCCTCCTCTGAGAAGTGTCTGTTCAGGTCCTTGGCCCATTTGTTGATTGGGTTGTTTGTTATCTTATTGTCTAATTTTTTGAGTTCTTTGTATATTCTGGATATTAGGGCTCTATCTGAAGTGTGAGGAGTAAAGATTTGTTCCCAGGGTGTAGGCTCCCTATTTACCTCTCTTATTGTTTCTTTTGCTGAGAAAAAACTTTTTAGTTTGAGTAAGTCCCATTTGTTGATTCTAGTTATTAACTTTTGTGCTATGGGTGTCCTATTGAGGAATTTGGAGCCCGACCCCACTGTATGTAGATCGTAGCCAACTTTTTCTTCTATCAGACGGCGTGTCTCTGATTTGATATCAAGCTCCTTGATCCATTTTGAATTAACTTTTGTGCATGGCGAGAGAAAGGGATTCAGTTTCATTTTGTTGAATATGGATTTCCAGTTTTACCAGCACCATTTGTTGAAGATGCTATCCTTCCTCCATTGCATGCTTTTAGCCCCTTTATCAAATATAAGATAGTTGTAATATTGTGGATTGGTTTCTGTGTCCTCTATTCTATACCATTGGTCCACCCGCCTGTTTTGGTACCAGTACCATGCTGTTTTTGTTACTATTGCTCTGTAGTATAGTTTGAAGTCTGGTATCGCTATACCGCCTGATTCACACTTCCTGCTTAGCATTGTTTTTGCTATTCTGGGTCTTTTATTTTTCCATATGAATTTCATGATTGCTTTCTCTATTTCTACAAGAAATGCCGTTGGGATTTTGATTGGCATTGCATTAAACCTATAGAGAACTTTTGGTAATATCGCCATTTTGATGATGTTAGTTCTGCCTATCCATGAACAGGGTATATTTTTCCATCTTCTAAGATCTTCTTCTATTTCTCTCTTTAGGGTTCTGTAGTTTTCATTGTATAAGTCTTTCACCTCTTTTGTTAGGTTGATTCCCAAGTATTTTATTTTTTTTGAAGATATTGTGAATGGAGTGGTTGTCCTCATTTCCATTTCAGAGGATTTGTCGCTGATATACAGGAATGCCTTTGATTTATGCGTGTTGATTTTATATCCTGCCACTTTGCTGAATTCATTTATTATCTCTAATAGTTTCTTTGTAGACCCTTTTGGGTCTGCTAGGTATAGAATCATGTCACCTGCAAATAGTGATAATTTAAGTTCTTCTTTTCCTATTTTTATGCCTTTAATTTCTTTCGTCTGTCTAATTGCTCTGGCCAGTGTTTCGAGAACTATGTTAAACAGAAGTGGAGAGAGAGGGCATCCCTGTCTTGTTCCAGATTTTAGAGGGAATGCCTTCAATTTTTCTCCATTCAGAATGATGCTAGCCTGAGGCTTAGCATAGATTGCTTTTACAATATTGAGGTATGTTCCTGTTATCCCTAGTTTTTCTAGAGTTTTGAACATAAAGGGATGCTGTACTTTGTCGAATGCTTTTTCTGCATCTATCGAGATGATCATATGGTTCTTATTTTTAAGTCTATTGATGTGGTGAATAACATTTATTGATTTCCGTATATTGAACCAGCCTTGCATCCTAGGGATGAATCCTACTTGATCATGGTGCACAATTTTTTTGATATGTTTTTGTATCCGATTCGCCAGAATTTTATTGAGGATTTTTGCATCTAGGTTCATTAGAGATATTGGTCTGTAGTTTTCTTTCTTTGAAGTGTCTTTGTCTGGTTTAGGTATCAGGGTGATGTTGGCCTCGTAGAATGAATTTGGAAGTTCTCCCTCTTTTTCTATTTCCTGAAGTAGCTTGAAAAGTATTGGTATTAGTTTCTCTTTAAAGGTTTTGTAAAACTCTTGTGTATACCCATCCAGTCCTGGGCTTTTCTTAGTTGGTAGTCTTTTGATGGTTTCTTCTATTTCCTCAATTGATATTGGTCTGTTTAGGTTGTCTATATCCTCCTGACTCAATCTGGGCAGATCATATGACTTAAGAAATTTATCTATGCCTTCACTATCTTCTAATTTATTGGAGTATAAGGATTCAAAATAATTTTTGATTATCTTCTGTATTTCTGAAGTGTCTGTTGTGATATTGCCTTTTTCATCCCGTATGCTAGTAATTTGAGTTCTCTCTCTTCTTCTCTTCTCTAGCATGGCTAAAGGTCTGTCGACTAAAAGTTGGTTCTTTGAAAAAATAAACACATGTATATTTTCTGTGTTCAATGTACAAATTGTTATTGTGCTCTCTCCTCCGGCAGTGGGGAGAGGTCTCTATTCTGGAAGTATTAGACAGAACTCTGACCTTGGTTAGGAATTTCTCCAAGTGCCATGTTTTTAACCTATTTTTTGATAGTGTGATAGTTATGGAGAATTAAAAAAATGTCATAACAACTATTTTTTAAGACAATTGTCTTTTCTCTGGGGAGGGGGTTGGTGGTAGAGGTGTTCAGGTGTTTTCATTTATGAATAAAAAAGTATGTGTTTTTCTCTTATGCTTCTTTCATTTCAGTTATTGCTTTACTCATAAAACTTTGTTTACTATTTTCTTTCTTTTTTATTGTTCTTTTTAGGCATACATGAGGACTCATTTTGACATAAAAATAGAAGCACAGAATTTAATTTGCTCTAAATCAGTCTCCAGTATTTCCCCAGACCACCACCACAAAAAACAACAACAACAACAACAAAAAAAAAAAACACTTCTTTTTCTGTTTTCAGTTTTAATCAGACCATTCCTTTACTTTTTCCTCAATGGATCATCAGAAAATAATCTCTAATGAATGTACAATTCATCAGGAATTCATTGTAAGATAACAAGATCAACATTAAGGGAATTGTCCAGAGATTTTAGTTCTTACATTTGCTATTCATTGAGGTGAAAGTACAATATTTACTTTTTGTGTTAATCAGACAATTTGTGTTCCCTCTTTGGATACATAGTATTATATTCATATGTCCTCTCTAGTTGTAATTTGCTGCCAATAACTGACATTTTCTTGAAATTTTAAGGTATCCTGAATCACTATTCTTGCAAGTAGGATCAAAAGACAAGCATAAGAAAAGAAAATAATCTACCAAAAAAAATACATATTGACTCCCTCACTCCAGCGTTCTTTTAGTGGTTCCGTTCAATTTTAGGATTGTAAATTGTCTATTTGTAAAAAAATGTCACTGGCTTTCACCATGGTCACCATGGCTACCATAAGACTCGTTAAAAAGATAAAACACAATTTTCTGTAGTTGCTATATTTTCTCTCATATACAAATGTGATATAGACAGAGGAATAAATGCATAGTTGGGAATAAGTCAGAAGAGAAACTTCATAGAATTGTGTTTTATTAAGTAGAATTAGTAGTGCAATAGTATTCAAATGCTGTTACATTAATTCTCCAGAAATCAATAATGTGTGACATCAAATATTATAGATGACATGTTAGAGTCCATTTACCTTAAGGAACAATTCATTGTGTTTCTGGAATGTGTAAACAGCTTTGGAATAACAAAATTCTCTGAAATCCAGGTATTTGAGGGTAGAAAGATGCAAGTAAGATGTGGTATTGTGGACTTAAAGGCATTTTTTTCTCCTTTTTCAAAAGATATGGAAAATTATACATGTTTATTAGGAATCATGTGATAACTTCCTGATAAAATGAACTTCTACATAACTTTTGAAGGTGAGTCTTTGAGTTTAATCAACATTTATAGAAAAATTCAACCCACCCAATTATTTTGCTGATACTATGTTAAAATATTATTGAATATTTGGTTATTATAATCTGGCTTTGTGTTTCTTGCTTACTCTACATGGATCCAGGAAGTTCATCTTAAAAAGAGATCCTACATTTCCCCCTAAGAATTCCCCAAATCTCTTCAGAGAACCCTCATGGTTGTCTCCACTTCTTTGTTGTTTGGATTACAGGTGACTGGATTCAACAGAGCTCAGGATGCTGTAGGATACAGAAGTGAACTTCTTCCCATTGATGCAGAAGGAGCATGGGACAGCAGACTCAAGCTGGCCAGTGTGAGGTGAGTCTGGAGTCCACCATACTGCTGCTCTTTTTCCTCTTGAACATCCATCCACCTGTGAGCAGACTTCCATTCTCCTCACTTTCCAGGAAAGCCTTTCTGAAAAAGATGAAGTTTGCTGATATGACTATCTCTGTCCATGACCTGCTGCAACTGGAACTTATTGTCCCAGAGGACCCTTGCAAGTCCCTTGAGTGGCAAAGGCAAGGAGGAATGTTCTGGGTCTTTGTGGCCCTGTCACATTCTAAAAGGGCCACTTATAATAGATTGAGCAAGAAAGGTGCATGAGTACAAGTGACAATTCTTCCATATTTAAGTGTCTTGACTTCTGCCTTAATTCCCCTGTTATGTCCCACTTGTCTTTCTACAATTGCATTGTGTGAATAAGCCTTTTTGAACAATCCCTGCAATTAGATGTTGTCTGCATTGCAGCTGTCTTTACACTTATGTAAAGCAACGATGACCTGATGATGGTGGAGGATGGCCCCTGTGCATAAACTCAGCTCTGGATCTCACAGTAATCAATTAATATAGATAACATGGGCAGACTACTACTGTGCAGTAGAGGATGACTCAGTGTGTGTGTGTGTGTGTGTGTGTGTGTGTGTGTGTGTTGCATCAGAACACTCAGTAAGTACAATGACTAATCACACAGGAAAGAGAGGTAAGATTGAAAGCCATGAATTCTCCACTTTATATGGATTAAAGTAAAGAGAAGAATAGGACTGAGAATGAACTTTGCTTAAAAAGCTGCCCTCTTTTTCCCTCTTGATCTGTTTCATAACAGTAAAGCAAGGTGGTTGCACTTAGTCTCTGAGTTTCTTAGTAGGCCCCAAATTTAATGGGCTCTTGATAATGGTTCTATTGTTCTCTTTTATGAATCTACACTTTTAGCCACATTTGGAGATTTTATTAATTATTTGCCAATTTGATTGAAATTTTGATGAAATTTTTTGTCAGATAGAGTTTGTATGACAAATAGTTGAAAAATAAAGAGACAACATACAGAATGGGAAATATTATTTGTAAACTATGCATCTGACTATGAGGATTCATATCCATAATACATAAGAACTCAAAAACTCAACAGAAAAAAAAATGAAATAAAACAAGTAAGTTGACTTTGGGCAGTATATGCCAGCAACCTTGGGGCATGCCTGTTATCTCAGCAACTTGAAAGAAGAGTCAGGACAATGAGAATCAGAAGTTGAAGAACAGCCTGGACAACTTAGTGAGACTCTGTTACACACACACACACACACACACACACACACACACACACACAAAATGGGATAGATACTGTAGCTCTGTAGTATCTGTAGTTTGATGTTCCTGGATTTAATCCTTAGAATCACCAATTTAAAAAAAAATTTAGACAAGTAGGCAATATACATTTCTCAGTAAAGAAAAGATACACAAATCGTCAAAAGGTATATGAGAAAAGGTTCAACATTACTAATCAAAAGGAAAATGCAAATAAAACCACAATAAAATATTTTCTTGCTTCAGTAAATAGAAGAAGACTAAAGTTAACTAGTGCTGTTGAGGATGTGTCAAAGAGAACCATTGTAAATTTTTGGTGGAGATGCAAATTATTACAACTACTTTAGAAAATGAGTTGGAAATTTCTGAAAAAAATGAAAATACAAGTACCATATTGTTCAGTAATCCCATTCCTGGTTATATGTCCAAATGAAATAAAGTCAGTGTGTTGAAGAAACATCTGCATGCCGATGTTCATTGAAACACTGTTACCTTGTGTTAGACCTTGTTTTATTAAATGTAACACCAAAATTACATCTGACAAATAAAAGTTAAGCAGATTAGTCGAACTTCAACAAAATACAAACTTCAAAATACATAATTTAGAATATAAAGATAGCCCCCAGTTTGGGAGAATTTTTTTCAAGTTATGCATTACTAAAATTATGACAAGGTATACATCATCTTATGAAGGTGGATATATCATAATTGCAATGATGACAAGATGACTACATTGAAAGAGGATCAGAAGTTTAAAATATTTCTTCAAAGAGGACTCTTCAGTTTGCAAGAAATACATAAAATGGGGATCAGCACATCAGTCATTAGGGAAATGTCCATTGAAATCGCAATAAAATGCCACTTTGCACTGACTGAGATAGCAAAAGTTAAAAAGACAGAAGATAACTAGTGTTGGCAAAATACAAGGAAACAGAAATTCCAATACATTATGAACATTGAGTTTTGAGAATAATTGGTGATGGTCTTTCTGAGAATAGTCAGACAATTCCTCAAAATGCTGCATAGAAAATTAACATATAATCTACTTATTTCATTCCAAAATACATGTTCTAAGGAAGTGAAAACATATGTTCCTATTCACAAAAAAACTGGTTCATGCATTATTTATGACATCTCTGAAGCAGACTCATTAAATGTCCACCAAAGGTGAAGGGAAAAGAAAAGTGGTTGCATTGTCTTTCAATTGAATGTTATTCAATTACAAAAAAAGGTTGATTTGCAGCATGAGGAAAATTCCTGCTAAAAGTTTGAGTCACTAGTGTTCTTCAGAAGATTGGAAGAAGGCAAATCCAACAACTTCTGTAATAAAAACACTACCCTAGAATTGCTATGCAAATTTATAATATATTAATTTCAACTCAGGAAAAAGTTTTAGGAAGAAATGTAAATGTAGGAAGATTGTCTGTGTGTGTGTGTGTGTGTGTGTGTGTATCTGAGAACACTGAAATTTTAGAGAGAAAAATATTAACTAGTATTAACTCTGAAAGCCAGCAAGATAAGTTATCATTTTCCATTGACTATAGTCTTTTACTTGGAAGAACTTTATTATTAATTTTTTATCTAATAAAGTGAACAAATGAATATAGCTAACTTTATAAACAGGTTTTTGAACTTGATTATGTTCCCACTCCCAGTAAAGATATTTTTCTAGTTCTGTAAATACAAACAAAAAATCAAAGTGCTAATTTAATTGGGTACACAGCTTCTTCAATAACCTTTGCCATGGCTCTGTGGAAATTTCACAGTTCTGAACAGTTTTCTCAGGGCCTCTTTCATCTCTTTATTTCGTAAACTATAGATCAAGGGGTTGAAGAGTGGAGTTAACATGGAGTAGAACAAAGTCACAATTTTCTGCATCCCTGCTGGATTTCCTGCTGTGGGGCTCACATAAACAACCATGAGGGAGCCATAGAAGAGGGATACTACAGCCAGATGGGAGCCACATGTGGAGAAAGCCTTTTTCTGGCCTTCTGCTGAAGGGACCCTGAGTACAGCTCTGATTACCAAGGTGTAGGAACTGGTAATGAAGAGGAAGGTGGAGAAAATGAGGACTGAGTTATAGATGGCACAGATAATTTCAGTGCCAGGAGCTGGTTCACAGGACAGCTTTATAAGTGGTCCTGGGTCACATAGAAAGTGATCAATTTTATTTTCACAACAAAATGGGAGCTGAGAAACTAGGTAAACAGGCAAGAGGAAGTACAAAAAGCCACACACCCAGCAGCCAGCTCCCATTCTGAAGCAGTTTTGAACAGTTATGATGGTGGAATAGTGCAGGGGTTTGCATATTGCAAGGTACCTGTCAAAGGCCATGACAGACAAGAAGAAAGTCTCAGTGGTGCCCATGGAGAAGAAGAAATAGAACTGGAGGAAGCATCCAGAGAAAGAAATGTCATGGCTCTCAGAGAGAAAGTTGGCTAGCATACTGGGGACAGTAGAGTTAATAAAACAGATCTCCAGGAAGGAAAAGTTGGCCAGCAGAATGTACATTGGTGTTTGTAGTCTATAGTCCCACCATACAGCACAGATAATGCACAGGTTTCCAATTAGGGTTGAGATGTATGTTCCAGAAAAGATTGAAAAGAGGAGGATCTGAAACTTCCAGGTGTAAGGGAAGCCCAAGAGGATGAATTTACTCACAGAGCTGGAGCAATTATTTACATTCAAATTTGTATTTGTTCCTAAAGCTGCAAAGATAAAAGATTTCCATGTGAGAAGTGATCTTATATAATGAGACTTTTTAAGACAGATTCCTTGAGTGGTGTCACATTGGTATTCCTTTCAAAAATAACAGATTATTCATGCAGAGATATTTACATGATTTTCAGATACTCATAGTCCTACCTTAGACACACCAAACCCAATTTGAAAAGAGGAAGAGAGGGTCTGGAGTCAAAGGAAGTTTACCACCCATATGTTGGTTTTGACCAAAACAAAACAATACAAGACAGTAGATACAATTTTAGGTCAAGTGGTGAATGAAAGGAGAAAATAAATATACTAAAGAGAAAAATCATTGTTTGTCACATACAAAGATATTACATTGATTGATGTTCAATATTCTTTGCTCTATTTGTGACAGGAATACTTGCTCCTATACTGATTTGAGGATAATATCTCAGTGTATCTATAGAATTAAAATATATGCATAGGATAATTCATTTTAGCTTTGTTGTGTTAGGTTAAAGGTTTTCTTTCTCTGTACATTTCAGACCGTAATTTAATTAATAATTGAGGTGAAAAATATTGAATGATTAATAGAATTTTGACATTCATCTCATTGGTAAAAATATATTTTATTAAACTATTTTATATAATAAGTAAAAATATTATTTTTAACAAATATGGTTATGGTAACACATAACTTCATACATTGCAAAGATAATAAGAAGGAATGGATAAAAAAATTTCAGTCTAAAAATTTCTTCCAGAAAAATGGGCATGTCTGCTATTTGTAGTTCAAATAGTGGGAAATCCCACAATGTCATTTCAGGTCTAATCATAAATATTATTTGCTAATATTTTATTTTAATTTGTTCTCCAAATAACAATTAGAATTCTTTATAACATCATCATCATCATTTAACCCTCTAAATAAAATTAATATGAATATGTGAGATATATCATATATTGTCGGCCTCTTGAATACTTTGTAATTGGAATGGAGGGTGAGTGATCAACTCTCATCTGGTTTGTATAGCAAAATGTAAATAATCAATGCTGATATTAGAGAGAATTGGTTTTCAAAGTATGGTCCAGGAATGGTTAGTGTTCTTTGAGAATCTTTCAGGGAAAATAGATCAAAATTATTATTATTTTACATCAAAATTATTTTTATAATAATGTTAAGATAATATTTGGTTTTCCATTTTGCATTTTTTCTTTATTATTAAATTGGAGTTTTCAAGGCTACATGATACATGATATCACAAGAGACTAACCAGAGAAGTAGATATGATACAAAAATCTTTACTGTATTAAGAAAAACAGTAATGATATTGGCAAAACAGATGTAAATTGAAACTCTTCTCAGTAATTTGGATGAAGTCACTTTTACATAAAATATTCATCATTTGACTTAATATATGCCTAATTAATTACTGCTGCTATTTTAAAATTAATTTATAAACAAATATTCCCCAGGTTTAATTTCCAAATAATAAATATTATTGGCAATAACTCACATAAATGCAAGTTATGTGGTGTCCTTGAGAGTTTTTAAGTTATAAGCATGTCCTAAAATCAAATATTGGATAACAACATTCCTAGAAAAATCTTACCCTCTAAAGAATAATTAAATGCTATTCATAGTCATCATAGCAAAAAGTATCTTGGATAAGAGTCTCATGTAGTCCTTTGCTTGTTTTCATTTTTCCTTTATTATTTTTTTATTGACATTCCCAATTTTAGCAGTATTATTTATGGGTTTCATATGCAAATAGCAATTTTAGAAACGTAATCTTTTGGAGATAAAGCATATGCCAATTTAAATTCCCCATTCAATATTTCAGAATGTTAAGACTTTAACATACAAAAAATTAACCAACCAGTAAAATAATAATATTATTATATGTGTATCATATTGCTTTATTTTAGTTTTAGTATAGCATAGAGACATGGAAGTTAAATGAAAATAAATTGACTTATTCTTAAAATATTCACCATGTGTCTATTAATTCCAACCCTGGAACTCAGAAATGTAGATTTTTTTTAAAAGTTTTTTTTAATAGCTCTGTAATTTGAAAAGCAATTTTTTTTTTCATATCAGGAATCAAACCCACGAGCATTTAACCACTAAGCCACATCCCCAGGCCTTTTTGTATGTGGAAATAATTTTCCTGAACTAATTATTTTATCCAGTTTTCAAAGCAATCATTTATAATACAGACTGATGCTCTCCATGAGTGAAGAACAGACTGCAATTCAATGCCAGTCAATCAAGCCCTCGACATTTCAATATTCTATTTACTGATTATTTTGAATTTTCATTCACTCCACTTCTTTTTATATGTTTGAAGATCTGTCTCTATCCTTGTGCCCACATATTTCTATTTGCTTTATTGGTCTTTCTCTAAGGGTCATGTATAGTTTTGTTTGTACCATTACATATTTTTTTTGTTTTATATTTCATTCAACTGTGACTCTGTTGTCTCCAGATTTCAAACAGCATCTGCCTAGAATCTGTTTCTATAAACTATAATTAAAAGACAAAGAATATGTTAAAAGATTGGACTAATATCAATCAGTATCTCAATGCAGAAAAAGCTACTGATTATCTGAAAGATTTCACAAAAAAACTCAAACCACGTTCTGTAATAACATTGTCCTTCATAAAATCTCAAATCTATTCTATATGATGTTGTTCTTCATTAATTTTACAGTTGAGATAAAAAAGTAAGATAGATACTGAAATCAAATATGTATCATTTACAAATATATGCAAAATTGATTATGTTCACAAAGGTGTTCCTCTATATTTGCAATCAAAATGTGAATAAAATGTCCTTGTCTATTAGTCCCTAAAATTATCAGAAAGTCAAGGGGTTCATGCAATGTTGTTTTATATTTTAGTAAAGGAAGATATGTCCACACTCATTTTAGGAGTCTTTCCATATTTAGGGTACAAACTCTGTCATATATAGTAGAATACAAAAGGTGATGTGAGAAGAGCTTCAGCAAATTTAACTCTCAGATAAAACCATGGCTTTTATGTGGAAGAAGTGATGATCTTATAATTCACATACTATGTGGTAGAACATAAAACTAGAGCAGAGTGGAAGAAGGGCTGAAATCTTGTGGATTACACCTTACCTGAAAAGACAAGATGGGAATCATAGACACCTGTATGATTGAATGCCATCTTCCACTTCAGAGTTCAAATTCTGATCTCAGATCTCAGAGAAATGAAGTCATGCTTCAAGCATTACTGTGGGAATGTGGGAACTGCTGTAGAGGCTTTTTGGAGAACATTATGAGATTAATAAATTAAGTATGAGGTGTTTGGGTCTGCTAATGTCAGTTGAAAAGACAACAGGAAACTTGGCAATTGAAAAGAGAATGATGATCTCCCATTGTCTAGGCAGAATGAAATGAACCAGTAAAATATGAACTGGTCATCTCTGGGGAGTGGCTCTGTAGAGAGGGAACTTACAACAGTATTTTTATGGAGCATGGTGTTATGTTCAGCACTTTATTCACCATGCTGAAATATATCAAATATCTTTACTAACCTCTTACTCTTTTTTCAAGAATTTTTCACGTAGCTTATGAAAAGAAACAGAATTAAGTAAAATTATTTGGATGGGTGTAAGTTTGGTTTTAGTAGAAGAAAAGCACTCTTTTTTCCTGGTGAAAAAGGGAAAATTGTGACTCTAGCAGTGAGACTTGTTTCCCAGCTTGGAAAAATGTCCTCAAGTTGCAGGTTATCAGAGAGAGGTTACATTCCAGTGTACTACTCAACCTTATTAAAGACTCATTTCTATGTCATTTGTTGTTAATTACTTTGTATACACACCACTACAAGATGACCACTGTCTCTTTGAGAGATGCTTTCATTAGATGTTTTTTTTAATGACAAAGACATTTATGAAAATTTGCCAAACATCTAAATATATTGTTAATATACAGATAATTCTTCAACTTATGATGAGATTATACCCTGATTAAACCCACTATAAATTGAAAACAAAGTAAAAAAAAAATCACAATATGGCAAGTCTACTCAACATAGCTTAGTTTAGCTTAATTCAAATGTGCTCAGAACTTTTATATAACTCTACATTTGGGTAAAATTATCCAACAAAAGCCTGTTTTATTATAAAATGTTGAATATTTAATGTAATTAATTGAGTACTGCAAGAGATAAACAGAATCACAGTATGTGTACTTTCACACCATGGCAAAGTTGGGTCAGGGAGTCTCTGCATTTTAATGGCTTTGTAGTATAGCACTACTTTTCTACAGATTTGTAACAGTTTATTTCATAATTCCTTAATAGTTTAACTATTAGCTATGATTACCAGAGCTAAAATGGTTCTAAATAGTAGAATATGATCAAATAGGATTTATTTCTTTATTTTTTATATTATCCAACATTTTACCATTTTCAATAGCATATATGACTATAATTTTGGTTATTTATTAATAGAAAAATATAGGAAGATTTTAATAGATATAGAAGTAGCATTAAATAAAATTAATTCTGATAAAATTCAGAATGAGCCAGAAATAAAAGGTGACTTCTAAATTTGTTAAATGCTTGCATTTTCAAAAACAATTGGAAAAATCTACTTCAGTAGTAAAACACATACAACAGAAACCCTTTTAATTAAATTAAAGAGAAATAAAAATGATCACAATTACAATCAGTGTTTCTATTCAAAGTGATTCACTACCTTTAAGGAGCTGGGTTCAATCCTCAGCACCACATAAAAATAAACAAATAAAACAAAGGTATAAAAAAATAGAAAGATTATATTTCCATGACCTGTAGACTTTGTAAAGTGAATGTAACTTGTTGGTCAATCAAGTGGAGGACAATTTTTAAAATTCCACTTTTTTTCAAAATGTATTTTATACTTAAATAATACATAAGACTTTTACATATTTATACAGCGTAGTGTGATATTGATTACTATATGTAATTATGGAATCACAATTACTGGCACACTCATCATCTCAAACATTTATTATTTCTTTCAAAATCTCAGTTATTTTGAAATATGAATCTAATTATTGTCAACCATTTACCCTATCATGCTATAGGAGATTAGAAGTTATTTCTACTATCTAATCACACTCCTGTACCCATTAATCATCTCAGCTCCATCCCCTTCTCCCTAATTATTCCCAGTCTCAGGTAATCACTGTTCTACTCTCTACATTTAGGGTATTATATTTTTTAAGTTTGTACATATAAGTGAGAATATGCAGAACTTGTCTTTCTGTGCAAAACTGAATTCACATAACAGAATGCCTTTATTCTTTCTTAGAGTTGAATAATAATTCATTTTGTATAAATACCACATTTTGAAGTCCATTCATCTTTTGATGGATCCCTAACTGACAACATTTCTTGGCCAATGTGAATAGTACTGCAATAAACATGGAAATAGAGATATTTCTTCAACATACTGATTTTCTTTCTATTGGATATATACCCAGTAATGGAATTGCTGCATCAAATTATCTATCTTGTTTCTTGAGAAATTTCTATGCTGTTCTCCATAAGAGCTATACTTATTTTTAGTCCCAGCAATAACATATGAGATTCTCCTTTCTCTGCATCCTCACCAGCATTGTTTTTTGTCTTTGTGATAGTAGAAATTCTAATTTGAGTAAGACAGTATCTCAGTTGAGACAATATCTGATATGTTTCTGATTTGCATTTTCCTATTGAGATGACAATATGATTTTCATCTGTTATTTTGTTAATGTGTTGTAGTTCATTGGTTAATTTGCACATTCAGAACCATCATTATATCTCAGGGATAGATTTATGGTGACCATGTGTAGTTGAACTCAATTTGCTAGTATTTTTTGAAGATATTTCCATATATATTCTTCAGAAATATTGGCCAACTGATCTCAAATTGAAACCTCCTATAATTTTGTGTCCTTTTACCAGTATCTTTTAAACTCCCTTTTTTCACCCAACTTCACCAGTCTCTGGTAGCCAAAATTCTACTATTTGTATGAGATCAATGTTTTTAGATTCTGCATATGAGTAAAATCATGCAGTATTAATCTTTATATACCTGGCTTATTTGACAAAACACAGTGTCCTCTAGGTTTATCCAAGTTGTTGTAAACAATAAAATTTCTTTTCTTTTTTTTATAACTGGAAGATATTCCACTGTGTATATGTAACACATTTTCTTTATACATTTATGTTTGATAGACACAAGTTGATTTTATCTCTTGGCTATTGTGAGTAGTGCTGCTATAAATATGTGTGTGTGTGTGTGTGTGTACGAATGCACTTGTGTGTGTGTTTGTGTGTGCGTGTGTGTGTGTGTTTGTGTATAGACACCTCTTGACATACTCATTTTCTTTCTTTTGAATATATACCAGTTATTAGGCTTACTGGATGATGTGACAGTTCCATTTTTAATTTTTGAGGCACCATCACACTGTTTTCCATAATGGCTATACTAACTTACATCCCCACCAACAGTTTACAATGATTTCTCCATATCTTCTCCACCAGTTTATCCTTTTATTCTTTTTGATAATAGTTATTTTAACAGGAGTGAGGTGATATCTCTTTGTCATTTAGATTTGCATCTTTCTGATGATTAGCAATGTGTTACCTTCACATTAAAGTGATACAAAGTATAATGGTGCTTTTACAATACTGTAACATTATTTAAGTGTTCTCAATTTGACTATCTACTTACTTTTACCAGTAAGTTTTTAACTTTAAATTTTGTTACTCCTTTGAATAGACTGAGATACTATGCACTGTGTTACTTTGAACATAACCTGAATAACACAGTCATAAAAGATGTGAAGAGGTAAAAACTAAAAAAAAAAAAAAAAAAAAAAAAACCTTGGAAGTTATGTTTTCTAATCTGAATAGTAATGGCATTCATTATTTAGAAAATAATCACAATCATCATCTGCATCACTTATATGGAACCAAGTATTAGGAATCTTGGTGTTTTCCTTTTACCAAATAATTCTTTTTGGTATTATACAAAGAGAGCTTTCTTGTGAGGATAAATTAAAATGAGTAGTAAAATATCTTGTGGTTTTCTCATGGAGAAATCCATACACTTGTATTTCTAAACTTGAAAGTACAAGTTAAGAAATCTCTTATTCGAATCATTAACAAAATATAATATTAAAAATTATATTACATATATAATTATATTAGATATAACTCAAATATCATAAAAATTTCACATTAATCATGATATGTTCTACAGAAATATTGAACATTTTGATATTTTGAAAGCATATTGATCAACTATATTAATGTTGTAATTTTCACTGAATCCAATAATCAGAAAAAAGGAAATTATTTTGGATGTCTTAAACATTCTCATTGGATCAAATAATCAGAAAAAAGGAAGCAATTTGGAGTAGACAATGGGCCATAAACCTCCTAATAATTTTTCTTAAAAACCAGTGGTCATCATCCTATTGAGCTCTGGTAGATAGAAAGTATATAGTTTTTTTTTAATGTTTTTTTTCTTTTGGTATCAGGAATTGAACTCAGGGACACTTAACCACTGATCCACAACCCCAACCTTTTTTTGTATTTAATTTAGATTTAGATTTGCAGGAGTAGTTGTGAAAGTAGATGCACCATAAGTATCACCATCTCAAGCCCAGCAATGAAATGGGAAAAGAAGATCTGAGATATGCAGCCTGCAAAGGAAATGGTCTTCTTCTCCCTGAGAAAGTCTGCAATCATCTTTGGAGTGGTGTTTGAAGAAAGCCACATATCAAAAAAAGACAGGTTGGCCAGAAGGAAGTACATGGGGGAATGCAGATGAGTGTCAGTGATGATTAAGGTCATAATGACAACATTTACAGACATTATCTTTTTCATTCTAATATATTGATGCTGAATTGTTTAGGGCCTCACTAAATTGCTGAGGCTGACTTGGAACTCACAATCCTCTTGCCTCAGTTTCTGGAGCTGCAGGGGTTACAGGCATATGCTAACACTACTGGCTCATGTGTGTAGGCTTTGACAGCAAGTGATTGTGTGATCTGTTGTTTATCATTACTTGAATCCCACCACATTCTTCATAGTGTAAATTGAGATGCAAAAATGGAATTTTATCATCAAGTAGAAATGGCACTCAAGAAATCAAGTTTTCTAACACCACATGCATAAAGAAATTGCATTAGCTGATGGTGCATCTACTTTTACAACTACTCCTGATTTTTTTTTCTCTCCTTCAGTGTACAACTCTGGCTACATGGAAAGTTCTTTTTTTATATATTTATTTTTTGGTTGTAGTTGGACACAATACCTTTATTTTACTTATTTATTTTTATGTGGTGCTGAGGATTAAACTCAGGACCTTACATGTGCTAGGCGAGCGCTCTACCACTGAGCCACAATCCCAGCCCAGGAGAGTTCTTTATAACCAGTGGACTGGCAAGTAAAAATTTCAACCTGAATATACTGATGATTTTGCATGATAACAAATTAGAAGAAGTAAAAAAAAGAAAGGTTGAATTTTTATAATGTCAATTAAATGAAGTATTCTGGTGAAATATTGGTATTGCTTAATGTAACTATAGTCCTAAAGGGCAGTTATGAGGAGAAATTGTCCCACTAGAAAGAATGGAAGCAGTACACTGAGTTTTCACCTTTGCTACACCTGCGTTGTTGTTGTCCTCCTCCTCCTCTTCTTCCTCTTCCTTCTCCTTCTCCTCCTCCACTTGCTCCTTCTCCACTATTTTTTTTTTGTGGCTGGAAGCATACCTATATTGTTTCATGAGATTTTACTAGTTTGGCTAGATCATTGGGGTTAATAATGAATATAATTGACAGATTAATGACAATAAAGCTTGGGAATAATTCTGATAACAAACTTGTGAGAATAGGAACAGACTGTGATAATGAAGTGTCTCATTTGTATGATTGATAGACAGTATTCACTACAGGGGAAGCTTTAGTAATTGGATGGAGAGAAATACTTCAGTTTCATTATTAATAATGTATACCATGGTCCCTGGATTCAGGGAGATTGCATTTCAGGGGATAAAATAAATATAATTGTAATAATTTAAAGAATACATTTTGTTCTCGAGTTCTGAAATAACCAAAGGAAATAGCATTAGATTTTATTTATTTTTTACTTTTATTGAGTTAATGAAACACAAGAAAGAGTAATCTTCATGGTTATTTCTTACGTAGCTTATCCTTTTATTTCTCTTTCTCTCTCTCTCTCTCTCTCTCTCTCTCTCTCTCTCTCTCTCAATTTGCCACTGGTATTTAGATATGAATCTAAGGAAAAATAATATCCCATTGCCTATTGACAAATGGCACATGAAGGTTTTGAGGGAGCCATTAAAATACAGAAACACTTCTTCTCCAAATGAAATTAGATAAAATTCAAGAGAAATTTGATAAGATACTACCCTGTGGGACAGATTTACACCTTTGAAAAACAAATACAAATTTAGTTCATCATCTAACATATTTAAAAACATAGGATGGCTGATTGGATAACTCTCTGATAATTAAGGACTTTTAGTTTTCTAGGCATTAATTATTTCCTTTGAAATCCACATAGTAGTTTCCAAATCTCTTAATGGCATTTTTCATCTCTTTATTTCTCAGTGTATAAATGGCTGGATTGAGTAAAGGTGTAAAAATGGAGTAAAACACAGCAAGAAATTTGTCCATCCATGTGATGTTGAGTGGCCACACATAGATGAATATGCAGGGCCCAAAGAAGAGTACCACCACAGTGATGTGAGCAGTGCAGGTGGATAGGGCCTTGGATGCACCAGTTTTAGAATTTTGGCATACTGTAACAAGAATATATGTATAGGATATCAGCAAGAGGATAAAGCATGTTATGGCTACAACCCCACAGTCAACATTCATTAAAACTTTCAACGTATGGGAATCCATGCAGGCTAGATCAATTACCAGTGGTCTATCGCAGAAAAAGCTATCTATTTCCCTAGGGCCACAAAATGGCAGCTCCACAATCACAACAATCTGACTCATGGCATGCACAAAGCCCACAGTCCAGGCAGTCACCACCAGCCCAATGCACCTGTGCAGGCTCATAATGGTAGAGTAGTGCAGTGGTTTACAGATGGCCACATAGCGGTCATAGGCCATTATCACCAGTACCACCATCTCAAGCCCAGCAATGAAGTGGGAAAAGAAGATCTGGGACATGCAGCCTGCAAAGGAAATGGTCTTCTTCTCCCTGAGAAAGTCTGCAATCATCTTTGGAGTGGTGTTTGAAGAAAGCCACATATCAACAAAAGACAGGTTGGCCAGAAAGAAGTACATGGGGGAATGCAGATGAGGATCAGTGATGATTAAGGTCATGATCACAACATTTCCAGACACAATGATCAGGTAAAGTATCAAAAATATCATGAAGAGTAAGACTTGCATATCCCATGAGTGGCCAAGTCCCAGAAGCACAAATTCTGACATTACAGACTGATTTCCTCCATCCATTTTATTCACTTTATCTTCTGAGTTAACCTGGAGAGAAGAATAGGTTATCAGTTGGTAGGATAAGTAATGATGGATTTTTACAATTTGTAAAATTTGATATTCATTTTGAAATTTAGCATCAATATATTAGAATGAAAAGGATAATTATGAAAAGGAATCTGAGCCAGTTATCCATGGCATTATGTCCAAAAGAGAAACTAAATGCCTAATACTGTTTTTTTTTTTTCAAGAAGCAGAACCAAAGATGTTTTTTTGTGCAAATAATTGAGAGGGTGCACTCACAAGAAGTAGTGAAGAGAGCAGGACAGCAAGGTGAAAAACTAAAATACTTGTGGTCTTACCTAAAATCTAACTATAGTCCACTATTCTAATAAGGAGATCTGAGTGAGATTTAATAAATACCTTTACAGTGAATAAAGAAAATTAACACATCTGCTTAGGAAAATGAATGTAAATTAATATTGAAATATAGTATGAATGACAGTACAATATTTAGTTTATCTGTACTATGCATACTGATTTCCAAACCCACTACTGAACCTCTTCTAATAATATATCATAAAACTGAAACTTTAACCCTCTAAAATGTATGTCAAAAGAACTTTAAGGAGAGAAATTGTCTAGAAAGTCATTTGATAAATATCTTGACATAAAGATTTGGATGTAAAACTAGCATATAACTTATCATTAATTAAATCCCATCTGTGATCTAACAGAGATAATTTAGTAAACTAAATGGATTAGAAACAACTATCAGTGCAAAGTCATGTGGACAGAGATTAAAGTGGATGGCAACTGAAATTAGATTCAGACTTGATAAACTTTGAATGGATACTCCTTATAACTTAAACATATCAATAGAAAATACTGATCTACTGTTTTATGGATGGATGCTGAGAAATTCCTAGACATTGAAATATTACGATTTCCTGAACAACACAGACACAAACATTATCTATTTACTTGTTTTCCCTTTGACTATGTATCCATCACTGATCTGCGTTTTCTAACAGGAAAAGGTATTATGTTCATGTGTAAGAAAAGAACATCTTTGAGTGTTAGTGCTTAGTGAACACAAGATAAACGTGTCAGTGAACACTGATTATTCATTTTTAAAGGTATCAATAATGTTGCTTATAACTATCTTTATGAAAATGCAAAGTTCTTGTGAAGATTGCTGTTAGGAAGATAATTGTATATTTTTCCTTTTATAATTTTTTTTTCTCTTGGCATTGTTTCATTTTTTGTGTGTCACATCTTTTTTTATATTTTGAAATCTCTAGGGTGGTGCCAAGGAAAAGATGAATGATCAAAACTCCTACCTTATCATGAACACTATTTCCCTTAACCTTATGTAAGAACTTGAAAGCATAAATTATAAATGGCAAGAAATACAATTCTCCTAAAGAAATCAGTCATACCTATGTTTGTTGTGGATAACAGAACATAGAATAGACTCATAAGTTACAAATAAACACAATTACCATGACAGATATTTACCTAATTTTTAAGAAAAATATCCTGATGTTATTCTCAATAAATTTATGATCCCTAAGAAACTTGAACAATCTGAACTTTTTTTTCTAAATTTCTTTTTCTTATCAGTGCAAACTTTCCCAGAGTTTTCAAAAACTAGTCTTGTACCTGTTGAACAAAAGACAAGGAAGAGAGCTTATATTAAAACAAGAATCCAATTACATTTGAGAGAGGAATTTCTTAAAAGGTGAACATGTATATTCTCAGGGAACAATTAACCCATAATAAAACATTCTGCCCTTTATGTTTTGAAATTAATAATATTTCATATTATAAATAGGCAAATTATCTTTCTCTGTTAATATTAATCAGCATTAATATTTAATAGAACTTGGACACTTTATTATAATAGATTCAGAATTTTTACCTGAAACACAGGGAGAATTCTCATAAAATTGGTACTTTTCCTTCTGGGATCAGTCAATTGAAACATTAGGGACATTGTATCACTCTTTTAGGAGTTCAAAAATAGACAAAAAAAATGTTTCCCTTATAGATATAATGTCCTTCAATAAATATCACTTCCTATAATATTAACTCTGAAATTCTGTGAGGTACTCAGCATTTAATTTTTACAAAAAGAACTTAGACCAGAAAATTTAATAAACTGCTTGAGGTAAATGTCAGATGTGATGCAAAGGGGTTGGGTTCCAGATCTTCCCATAGTACATCATGTCTTCATTTTCCCACATGTATGATTTTTAATCTTATTTCTGTAGTAATGTCATTTATTTCTCAATATTATATATATAATATTATATATACATACCTATATATGTATGTGTATACACATATATATAAACTTCTTGCTCTATTTCAAAAGTTTTCTTTCAGGCAATACTGACTTAGAAAGCATCTCTGAGACAGTGTATTACAGTGGCTTGTAAACTGTTTTTGATAAGATAGAAATTCCAATAGAAATAAAAAAGGTAAAGGAGAAAAAAATTGTGAATCATTTTCTGAAAATGTCAGAAGCTCAACAAGTCATTCTTACTCAAATTATAGAGGGCATTTGTGAAACAGAATAATAGAAATATTTTTTTAAATTATCTTAAGATAATCAGAAAAATGAAATAACTTACTAAATATTAATTATCCCCTCTCAGATTAGATTTTCTTTCTGATCATTCTTCTCTTCTGAAACATGTTTAATGTGACATCCATGTTGTATAGGGACAGTATCTTTGGAAGTTCTTTTCCTCAGCCTGACATATATTTACCTTCTGAAGTGGTCCCTTGGGCTTAATTTTCCTGTTCTACATCTGAACAGATCAGAACAGAACATAGAAATAATTTTCCTTGGACTTCTCTTGGGAACTTCTTTGTTAAGAATTTTCAGTTGTTGCACATTCTGGAAATTTATAACAGGAAGTCAAGAAAATCTCATATAAATTAATCCAGCGTTAAAAGTTAGTGGTTTTTAAAAATTATTCTTTATCTAACTAGAAGTGTTAAGAATACTTGTTTGACAATCTTAATTGCTTATTTTATCTTTATCTACAGATATACTACACTAAAATTAATGTTTTAGTTTCTGTGTAGTACAAATCATAGCCTGTGAGGTGTGATATATGCCCACCAACAAAAAACCCTCATATGGATCTGCATGTCATGGTCATCCAAATAGGTGGTTAGCCTTGGTCAGCTTATTTATTTGTTTCCATGTTATCTATGATTAATTGAGGTCCTGAATGGTTATATACTAAATTTCAAGTTATTAAAATACTTTTATTTTTTATGAGAATGTGAATGTTAGTTTAAAATACATTTATTGAATTTTGACATCTCAGATTTTAATATGATTTTTTTGGGGTGCAATTGAAATGTAATAAACTGCTCATATTTAAGTGTGCAGTTTAACAAGTTTGACACAAGTATACAGCCATAAAAAGATCATCACAGTCAAGATAAAGAATATGGGGGACTCAAAGATATTGGATTTGTATGAGGAAGCATTTCTCTTAACTTGGCTACCCAAAACTCAAAGCAGCAGAAATACTACTTCTCCCTGAGGTTTAGAATGAAAAATCCTGTCTGGAGGGGCAGTCTGACCTAGGTGAACCGGAGACTGTTTGACTAATTAATTGGACATAAATAAAACCTCTCCACATCAGTTTGTCTATTGTTCACCAAAAGCGAACTCAGGGGCCATCTTGGGACTGCAGCATTGTGGAGCCTACAGAAACTGGAAACCCAGATGTGAGTTTGAGGTTAGTTTGGCGTGGATCTGTCTGAGCCTAGCAATCTGCTGGAAAGTCAGAAATTGGGAGCATTTTGCCCAGGGGAACTAACACAGGTTAGAGAAACTGATGAGAACTGGCTTTCCTCAGCTTCAGGAGTCCTGAGGCTTTTGGGGAATGACAGGCTGGCTATAGTGGATCACAGTGAGAAGGTAGGAAGAGGGTGTGAGAGCATTTTGCTCTCTGCTTGACAAGCTAGCCGGTCTGGGACCCACCAGCTTCCTGGGACCCACTCATGCAAGCACTAGCTGGGGGCACCAGTGTAGTCTCTGACTCTCTCCCCGTCTAGCATACTCTGATCCCCTGGTCCTGCTTCCAGCTCCAGGATCAATCTGGCACCCAAAAGGTCCCTCTGGGTCTCCAGTTCCCAGTCTTCCAAATCCTCCTTAGTTCCTGACCTGGACCATTACTTGCATCTTTACAGCTGGCTTACAGGTCATAACATCTGACTTTGATCTACCAGACAGAACAGCTAGGCTTCTGTTGTGGCTGGGTTTCAACTCACCACACATGATGCTTAGCTGGCAGACCTATCAGGTCCATCATATAACTCCATGATGAGTGCACAGGTCCTGGCACCCAGCCCTCAGGACTGGCTGGGAGACAAGCACCTGACCAGGAAATCAAAAGGGTAGAAGAGGGAGAGACTGAGTTTGGAGACTGTATCAGAAACCAGGAATAATAGGGTCCACAGGCCACACAGGGAGCTATAAACAGGCTCCTACACTACCCAAGTGGAACCTAAAGAGATTCCTAGGATGCAATCTTCCAGTGTGGACCATAAATTACTTGGTCCTGGAAGTACAATGACTTTAAATCTCCAGATCATTTGGCATTTAGAGAAGAGACTGGATCATACATGTAGCCTATGCCCTGCCTCCAAAGTTTCACCTACAGGGTTAACCTTCTCATTCTAACAACACCACCTACCTTGAGGGTGAAGCATCAAACTCAAGACATCCCCACCTAGAAGCTGAGAAAAAAAGCTGAGAAACTTTTGAAATCCAATGAAAACAATTATCCAATTTTTCATTGAGTTTTTTTCTTTCATATTTCCACCATTTTTGAAACCAGTTACTTTTCATGTATCAGTTTATTAAGGACTGGGATGTCTAAATTTCAGTTTTGTTTGTATTTTTTTTATTTATACTTTTTCTTTCTATTTTAATTTTTTATTTTATTTTTAAAGTTTTCAATATATACTATATATATATTCTCTATATATAATATATATATATATATATATATATATATATATATATATATATATATATATATATATATATTCCCTTCTCAGCAAAAGAAAATAACAATGTGGTGAACAGAGAACCTACATTTTTGCCACACGCACGTCGGAGCACTAATCTCCAGGATATATAAATAACTTAAAAAACTTAACACCAAAAACAAAACCACCCCAATCAATAAATGGGTTAAGGAGCTGAACAGACACTTCTCAGAAAAAGATATACAATCTGTCAAAATATATGTGAAAAAATGTTCAACATCTCTAGTAATTAGAGAAATGCAAATCAAAACTACTTTAAGACTTTATCTCATACCTGTCAGAATGGAATTTATAAAGAATACAAACAATAAGTTTTGGCAAAGATTTGGGGAAAAGGCACACTCATACATTGCTGGTGGGATTGCAAATTGATGCAACCTATCTGGAAAATAATATGGAGATTCCTTAGAAAATTTGGAAAGGAAATTCATGCTAAATGAAGTAAGCCAATACTCAAAAACCAAATACCAAATGTTTTTCTGATAATGGATGCTGATCTGTAATTGGGGGGTGGGGAGCATAGAAAAAGTGGAGGAAACGTGAATGGGCAAAGGGGGAAAAGAGAGGGCATGGGGGCAGAAAAGATGGTGGAATGAGATGGACATCATTACCCTAGGTACATGTATGACTGCACATATGGTGCAATGCTACATCAAGTACAACCAGATAAATGAAAAGTTGTGCTGCAATTGTGTACAATGAATCAAACTGAATTCTGCTATCATATATACCTAATTAGAATAAATAAATACATTTTAAAAAATATGTATTTTATAAAAATTATATATATAATTATATATATAATTTTATTTCTCTGTATTCCTTGATTCTTTCTCTCTTTGCT
The DNA here is from genome assembly GCF_047511675.1 of Marmota flaviventris. Classification (NCBI taxonomy): domain Eukaryota; kingdom Metazoa; phylum Chordata; class Mammalia; order Rodentia; family Sciuridae; genus Marmota; species Marmota flaviventris. The sequence goes on along the minus strand of NC_092499.1, from coordinate 81,541,024 downwards.
AATAGCCAACCTCTATTATTCCCTTTTTCGCTCTTCCTATAATTTTAACTATCTATTCTCCTCCTTTCTCAAAAATATCATATCCTTCAATACTTATGTTCTCTATTTGTCCACCATTTGAAATTATAAACACTTTTTCAAATTTACTATTTTTATTTTAGGCAATACCTGAACACAATATTTTTGTTTATTGTGACAAAACTGTAGACATTGTAAGAGAAAAGATTTCATTTAAGGCTGTATATTATATGCATTGGGTGCTGTTAATATTGGTCTCCCCCTTAAAGGCAAGGTAATGGGAATATTTAGGGGCACTATAAGTCTACAGGGTAGAAACTGGACAGCCTCAGATCCACACTGCTAAATGGGTAGACAGACAAACAGTATGAAAAAACAGGGGAACAAATTACCCCAAATAAACCAAGATAATTCTATTCTATTATTGGACAGAATCCATTGACACCACAGTGGAAGAAATGTCAGAGAAGGAGTTTAAAACGTATAGAGCTAGACTAGTCCATTAGATAAAGAATGATGTAAAGAGTGAAATCAGAGAAAAAATTCAGGAGGTGAAAGATCACTTCAATAAAGAGAGATTCTGGAGAGAAATCAGGCAGAAATGATTGAAATGAAGGAATCAATAAACCAAATTAAAAATAGAATGGAAAGCATCAACAACAGACCAGACCATTTGGAAGGCAGAATTTCAGGCAATGAAGACAAAATATATAACTTTGAAAATAAAATTGACCATGTAGAGAAGATGTTAAGAGAACATGAACAAAATTTCCAAGAAATATGGGATAACATGAAAAGACCAAATTTATGATTTATTAGGATAGTTGAAGGCATGGAGATACAAACCAAAGGAATGCATAATCTTTTCAGCAAGAGTACTGCTTCATAGCAAGGTGCTGAGAAACTACAGGGACACTAAAAATTTATTGGGGAAGAAAAAAAAAAAGAAAAAGTGACAACCAATCCCCAAGTAGGACCAGCTAGAAATGAGCCCTTAGTTCTCACTCACAGACATCCACTCCTACAGAAAAAAGATAGAATTAAAACAAAGGCTATGGATACTTATGGATACTACACCTATGAAGGGGGTCTCAATCTAGATTGCCCTAGGATACGTTGGCAGGAGAAAGCCATGCCCTAAAAAGGTCTACATGTAAGAATAGAAGAGAAACCCATGTCAACAGATACATAAAACTCAACACAAGAATACAAAAAAATAAGGAAAATACAAGGTAACACAATGTCTTCTAAAGTTCACAATTCACCCATAACTTACTCCAAAGATATTGAAGTAATTGAAATATAACAGATAAAGAAATCAAAAGAATGATTATAAAATAATCAATAAATTCCAAGAGATCACAGAAAAATGAATGAATTAAGGAAGTTAGTACAGGATATGAATAAAAATATTGATAAGAGGATAGAGACACTGAAAAATAATCAAAGGGAAAATTGGAAATGAAAATACAATTAATCAAATAAATGTTCCATTGAATGCCCAAGAGTAGATATCATGCTAAAAACAGAATATAATAGAATCTCAGAGGGAAGACAAAGAGGCCAGCCTTGAACATTCAGGTAGTATTTAAGAAAAGAAAATAAGTGATCATGATTAGAATATTCCAGAACTCTGGGACATCATTAAGAGGCTAAATTTAAAAATTGTTAGAATTCAAGAGCATTGTATGATGTAGCCTAATGGAAATGATAACTTCTTTATATAAATATTAGCAAAAAAGTTTCCAAACATTGAGAGTGAGATGTACATACAGATACAGAACACTTCAGAACTCCTAATATTAAAGGATTTAAAAAGAATCCTCCTGGGCTGGGGCTGGGGCTAGGTGGTAGAATGTTTTCCTAGCATGTGTGAGGCACTGGCTCAATTCTCAGTACCACATATAAATAAATAAAGTCCATTGACATCTAAAAAAAATATTAAAAATAACCCTCTGTGATACATTATAATAAAAATTACTAGCACACAGCACAAGTATAGAATTTTAAAAGTCTCAAGATAAAAAGTCAGATCACGTTTAGAAGCAAGCCAATTAGAATTATTTCTGATTTCTCAGTATGAATCCTAGAAAACAGGAAGGATGTATTCCATGTCCTGAAAGAAAATAACTGAAAACCAGGATTGCTAAAATCAGAAATGATCCTTAAATATTAAAAAAGAAATTATAACCTTCCAAGATAACTAGGAACAAATGTATTCTATGATTACTAAGCTGGCACTACAAAAAAATACTGAAAGAAACACTCCATGAAGAAGAAATAAAAAAAAACAAACCCCAGAGCTCAGAATGAACAAATCTCATTTGAAGAGTAGCTAATCAAGTGAGAAACACGACCAAGTTACACATTAGAAATGAATTCAAATGGAAGAATAATAAACCTTTTGCCATAATAACATTGAATGTAAATGATTTCAACTATTTAATTAAAAGACAAGGGCTAGAAGGGATGGATTAAAAAAACAAGACCCAACTATATGTTGTTTGCAAAAAACTCATCTTAGAGGCAAAGACAGCCAAAGACTGAAAGTGAATGGTTGGAAATTGATTAATCATGTGAATGTAGCCCCAAAACAAGGAGGATTAACTATTCAAATATATGACAAAGCAAACTTCAACAAATTTAATCAGAAAAGACAAGGACAGTCACTTTGTACTGATAAAGAGAAAAATACAAAAATAAGATATAATATAGTAAATAATTATGCCCCCAATATTAGTTCATCTAATTACATAAAAGAGACACTATGCAAATTAAAGCCTCAGATAGACCCAAATACAACACTACTATGTAGATTTAACTTGTCTCTCTTACAAATAGATATTGCATTCAGACATAATACCGGCAAGGGCCCTTTGGACATGAAAAATATTATAATCAAGTGAACTTAACAGATATCTATAGAACATTTCATGGAACAACAGCCTAATATACTTTCTTCTCAGATGTTCATGGAAAACGGATACAATTCCTTGCCTCTTATCTGGTCGTAATGGAATGAAATTAGAAATTAACACCAAAAAACTCTAGAGAAACTATATAAACACATAGAGATTGAACAATACACTTTTAAATAATGATTGACAATAGAAGTGACAAATTAAAAAATTTTTAGAATCAAATGAGAATAGCAATAAAATACACCAGAACCTCTGGTATACTCTGAAGGCAATTCTGAAAGGAAAGCTTATAGTTATGATTTCCTACATAAGAAAATCAGAAAAATCTCAAATAACCTAACATTACATTTGAATGCTCTTGAAAAACAAGAACACACCTATTGCAAAACCAGTAAAAAGAAGGAAATAATTGAGAGCTGAAATCAATGAAATTGGGACTAAAATAATACAAAAGATCAATTAAATGAAGACTTAGTTCCTTGAAAGGATACACCAAATTGATGTCTTTAGCCAATCTAACTAAAAGAAAAAGAAAGAAGATCCAATTTAACAAAATTAGAGATTAAAAAGGAGAAATTGCCACAGATATCACAGAAATCCAGAGGATCATGAGGAAACATTTCATAAACATATACTCCAATAAATTGAAAAACCTAACAGAAATTAATACATTTCTACACAACACATAAAATCTGCCAAAATTGAATCAAGAGAATATAGATAATTTAAACAGACTAATATGTTATAATGAGATATAAACATTAATAAAAAGTCTTCAAGCAAATAACAAGGATTAAAGCCTAGGACCAGATGAATTCTCAGTTGAATTCTACCAGACCTTTATAGAAGAACTAATGTCAATACTCCTCAATTTATTCTATGAAATAGAAAGAGTTGGAACACTCCCAAATTCATTCTATAAATTCAGCATCATAAAAACACATCAAGAAAAGCAAATGATATATTAATATCCCTGAAGAATTTGCACATACAAATCCTTAATATTAGCAAATATACTCAAGAACATATTAAGAAGATTGTATATCAAAAATCAAAAACAAGTAGTTTTATCACAGGAATTCAAAGTTGTCTTAATATATATATATAAAATTTATAAATTTCAATTCCATTTGAAATTAAGGACAAAAATCACTTATTTGTCCCAATAGATGTGGAGAAAGTCTTCATCAAAATTCAGCATCCTTTAATGGTAAAAATATAGAATAAACTAGGGATAAAAGAAACTACCTGGACATCATAAGGCTACACACACACACACACACAGAGAGAGAGAGAGAGAGAGAGAGAGAGAGAGAGAGAGAGAGAGAAGTTAACCTTATAGTAAATGGGGGAAAAAATAAAAACCTTTCTTCTAAACTCTGAGATAAGTCAAGCATGTCCACTCTCATCACTGCTATTTAATAAGTAGTATAAATTTGAGCCAGAACAATTAGGCAAGAGAAGGCAATAAAAGGGATAAAAATAGGAAAGGAAGAATTATATTTGACATCTTTTGCAGAAAATATGATCCTATACTAAGAAGATCCAAAAGACTCGATCTAATAGAGCTAATAAAAAATTTGACAAAGTAGCAGTTTACAAAATCAACATACAATAATCAATAGCTTTCTTATATACCAATAATGAATCTTATGGGGAAAAAATCAGGGAAAGAATCCCATTCACGATGGTCTCAAAATATAAAATATCTAAGGAATAACCAAGGAGGTGAAAAATCTCTACAAGAAAACTATAGAACATTGAAGAAAGAAATTGAAGTAGACACAAGATGATGGAAATATATGCCATTGTTCATAGTTAGGCAGAATTAAAATACCAATGACATTTCTCACAGACTTAGAAAACATAGTTCCAATATTCATTTGGAACAGTAAAATCTCAGGATAGTCACAATAATCCTAAGCCAGAAAAACTGATTTCCAGTTATTGTATAGAGCTTCAGTAACAAAATTGTATGGTATTGGCATAAAAGCAGTCATATAGACCAATGATACAGAGTAGAAGACAAATTCACACATCTACAGCCATCTGATCCTTGACTAAATTGTCAAAAACAATTGAATAAAATAGTCTTTTAACAAATAGTGCTGATAAAACTGTTTATCCCTATGTAGAAGAATGAAAGTAGACCCATATCTCTCACACTACACAGAAGTCAATTCAAAACATATTCAAGACCTAGAAATTAGAAATTATGCAAATCCTCGACAAAAATATAGAGTCAATACTCCAACATATAGGCACAGGCAAAAAAATTGCCATAAGACCCTTAAAGATTAGGAAATAATGCCAAGAGTTAACATCTGAGTTGGAATCAAATTATAAAACATCTGCACAGCAAAGGTAATAATTAATTAAGAATGTGAAGAGAAAACCTACATAATGGGAGAAAATCTTTGCTAACTATTCTTCTGAAATGAATTTATATTTAGAATGTATAAAGAACTCAGAAATCTTCACACCAAAAAATAATAATAATCTAGACTGAACAGACACTTCTCAAAAGAAGAAATGCAAATGGTCAACAAATATATGTAAAAAGTTTTCAACATCATTAACATTTCAGGAAATGCAAATCAAAACTACATTGAGATTTCATTTCCCTCATATTAGGATGGCAGTTATCAAGAATCCAAATGGTAATAAAAGCTGGAAAGGATGTGGAGAAAAAGGAACACTTTTACACTGTTGGCAGGACTGTAAATTAGTACAACCACTATGAAAATCAGTATGAAGTTTCCTCAAAAGATGAGGAATGGACACATCATAGGACCCAGCTATAACCCTCCTCAGTATTTATCCTAAAGAATTAAATTTTTCATCATACTATAGTATTTCATGCATACCCATGTTTACAGCAGCACAATTCACAATAGCTTAGCAATGGAACCAGCATAGGTGTCCATCAATAGATAACAAAAATGTGGTATTTATATATGAAAGAGTTTTACTCAGCCACAAAGAAAAATGAAATTATGACATTTGTAGGAAATAGATAGAATTGAGGACATTATTTTAAGTGAAATAATCCAAACTCAGAGGTCAAAAGTTGTATGCTGTCTTATATGTGAAGTTAGGAAAAAGGAAAAAAAAAGATGAATGGACCTGGTGAAAGTCAATGGGAGACCAGTAGAGTAGAATAACAGGAATATGGGAAGAAAGGAGGGGTAGAGAAGGGGAAATACTGGTGAATGATATTGATTAAATTATACTAATATATTGCATGCATGTACTAATATGTAACAATAAATCCCACCATTATGTACAATTACAATGCACCAATTAAAAAAATAGCAGCCCTCTAAGTTTTCTTGTTCCTTGACAAATCATTTTTTTCTTACCCTAATCACATCCACCCTCCATAGATGACCATAAATCCGTACCTATTACTAGTCATTTAGTTTGCACTTTTCAGTTTTTTATAAATATAATAAAATCTTATGTACTCTTTTTGAGTATGACATCTTTCACTTGGCATATTTACATTAATATTTACCATACCATGTGAATATCAGTAGTTTGTTCCTTTTTAAATGTTGGGTAGTATTCCATTGTACCACGATGTACCACAATTTGGTCATTCATTCATCTGCTGAAGGATATTTACATTGTTTCCAGTTTTTGGCTATTACAAATAAAACTGTAATGACTTTTGTACTAATTTCTTTGTAATTTGAACATTTAAATTTATTGAGTTTTTTATGACAAAAATTATGGTCTGGTCTATCAATTATTAAGAGAGGAGTATGGATGTCTCTGATCATAAACCCTAATTCAATCTTCCTTATAATACTATCAGTTATTTTTTGTTTCACCTGTTTTAAATCTCTGTTATTAGGGATATTTATTCTATCTTTAAACCACAATTAGGTTACTAGCTCATCTGTTGGAGAAAATTTGAGTTGTTTCCTGTTATTGACTATTATGAATGAAGTTGAAATGTACATTTATGCACACATCTCTGTGTGACTTTAATACTTAAATTTAGTAAGTCTTTGTTTATAGCCCAGAACATGAGCTAACTTGCTGAATATTGTTTGTGCATTTGTAAAGATGGAGTAATCTGTGGGTTTTTGTAAAACTTTCTACAATTTTCAATTGCATCATATTGCCTCATATGTGTCTTCAGGTCGTCTACATTCTCTGGTTGTTGGAATAACTTTCAGTTTACAGCTAGCAGCTATGAGCAGCTTGGAGTGCTTGGAGAATCTACACTTGTTCAGGCCTGATAGGAATGCCTATTCCTGATAGGAACAGGATGGAATGCTCTGCTCCAGCGAGCCCTTAGTGAAACACATCCTTAGCCCTGTGGTTAGCGTTGCCAAGCTGCCAGGACAGGAAACATAGCCAGGAGATTCAGGAATGGAACTTCTAACTTAGAAATCCCCTCCCCTAGGGACAAAGACCCTTCCTGATGATAACAATATTTAGAACATCCTCGTAGTGTGGTTACATTAGGCATAAGATGATTGGCCTATGGATACTATCTTGCTTATGCATGATTGATGGGCATGCCCCACTCCAACACTGTAACAATTGTATGCATTCCAAAAATAAACTGAGCTACTGGGTGCTGACCTGAGGTGGGTCTTCAGCCAGTTCTCTCACCAGCTCCCGGAGTCTGTGTGTTGATTCTGCGTCTCTACACCCCCCCACCTCCGCGACAAGGTAGCCGAGCAACTAGTTGACCAGAATCACAGCATCTGGTGAATTTTTGTTTACTTCTATTAATTATCAATAGAGGGATAGTACAGTCTTTTAGAATTAAAAAAAATCTACCTCTTGTAGTTCTCTTAGTTTTTTTTCCATGCATTTTAAAGCTCTGCTATGTAAGACATACATGATTAAAAATATTAAATCCTCTTGATAGTTGACCCCTTTATATGGCATGACTGTAATATTCTTTTCTTGTGAAACATGATTTACTCATTACTGAAATTGAAGTATTGTTGTGTGTTAGCAGCATAATTTCAAAAAAAAAGTTACAGACTGTTTTTGAGAGCAGCTTTACATTTCAGCAAACTTGGGTAGACAGTGCAGAGAGTTCCATGTGTTTCTTCCTCAAATACAAGCCCCACTTTCTAATTATCAACAATCAACCCCATGATAGTGCATTTGTTACCATACTTGAATTTACCCTAGCACATTATTCTCACCCAAAGTCTGTAATTGACTCTAGGGTTCAATTTTGAGATTATATATTCTATAGGTTTGAACAAATACATAATCACATACATCTAATATTGTATTGTCACTCCAAATAATTTCCCTGCCCTTATATTTCTCTGAACTCTGCCCATTCTTTTCTCCATCTTTCCAATCTAAATCCTGCTCCTGGAAAAGTGGATCTACTGTCTCAATGGTTTTGTCTTTTCTGAAATGTTGAATAATTAGACTCACACTATACAGAGCCTATTTGGATTCGCACATGTGCTTATTAATACACGGTTTAGGTTTTTATGTGCCTTTTTATATAATGATAGCTCATTTGTTTTTAAGACTGATACTTTTTTATGAATGTGCCACACTTTACTTAACAATTCATATCCTGAAGAACATGTTGCTTATTTTTGTTTTATGGCAATTATGAAGAATACTACTGTAAATATCCAGGCTCAGATTTTTTTATGGAGATAAGTATTCAGGCCATTTGGGGATACACGATGGAGCACAACTGCTAGATGGCACTTTTGCCATCTTTGAAATGAAATAAAACATACTGATTCTTGTTATTTAGATCATTTTTATCCATTGATGGAATACACACAATTATTTTCTGATTTCATTTTGTCTCTAACATACTGCTACCACTACCTGAAATGATTTGTAAGACTTCAAAATCTTCTTTAATAATTAAATTAACATCTTGATTATGATCAAAGGATATGCAAAAACAGAAAAAAGATCTAAGATTAATATGTATTTATATTCTTTTGTTGTCGGTATTTCACTAAGATTACATTAAACTTATTAAATATGAAATAAATTTTTTCATAATCGCTAACTTTTATGTCATACATCAAAGAAATATATTATAGATGGAAATCAATAAAAAGTTGTCAATTAATACGGTGAAGGAACTGAAGAGATTCATGATTTATTAGTGGAATTAATAATGCTATGATGGTACTTGAATATTGCTAAAATAACTCCCTAGAAAACAATAATATATAATGTCATTTGTTATTAGAGATAACATTTAAAAATCTACTTAACTGAAGGTAAAAATAAGTATCTTTACACAACATGTAAGCTTTTGGGGAGGGGTGATGGGAATAGAATCTTGTGCCAGATGCATATTAGGCAAGTGTTTTGCTCTACATTACCTTATTTTTGAGGTCATGAGCATAATTACCTGATATTGGGATTTGGGGAGCAGAAAGATGAGAGCAACATTTGATAATCTAGCACCCAAAAGAACATCCTGAACAACTATGATTTGGAGGCAACAAGACACATGTGTTCTTTTTTTTTTCCATGTCTTTACCACTTTATTTTGCACTCATGTCAAAATGTAGCATGGAAGAGGCATGGATATGGTAGTTCTGTCCCATGGAAACTTTCTGGGGTCTACGATTCTTTCATCAAGGGGGTCTCCCACCACTCAGAATTCAAGGTCTCCACAGAATTCTCTTTTTTTTGAACTTTAATTTCAGATTTTTTTTATTGGTTGTTCAAAATATTACAAAGCTCATGACATATCATCTCTCATACATTTGATTCAAGTGAGTTATGAACTCCCATTTTATCCCAAATACAAATTGCAGAATCATATCAGTTAAACATTCACATTTTTACATAATGCCATATTAGTGACTGTTGTATTCTGCTGCCTTTCCTATCCCCTACTATCCCCCCTCCTCTCCACTCCCTTCCCATCTTCCCTCTCTGCCTGATCTGCTGTTGTTCAGTTCTCTCCCTTGTTTCTCCCCCTTCCCCTCACAACCTCTTATATGTGATTTTCTATAACATTGAGGGTTTTCTTCCATTTTCATGCAATTTCCCTTCTCTCTCCCTTTCACTAACACCACTCGTCTCTGTTGAATGTTAATCTTTTCCTCATGCTTTTCCTCCCTGCTCAGTTCTTAGTTGCTCTCCTTAAATCAAAGAAGACATTTGGCATTTGGTTTTTAAGGATTGGCTAGCTTCACTTAGCATAATCTGCTCTAATGCCATCCATTTCCCTGCAAATTCCATGATTTTGTCAATTTTTAGTGCTGCGTAATACTCCATTGTGTATAAATGCCACATTTTTTTAATCCATTCATCTATTAAAGGGCATCTAGGTTGGTTCCACAGTCTAGCTATTGTGAATTGTGCTGCTATGATCATTGATGTGACAGTATCCCTATAGTACGCTCTTTTAAGGTCCTCAGGGAATAGTCCGAGAAGGGCAATAGCTGGGTCAAATGGTGGTTCCATTCCCAGCTTTCCCAGGAATCTCCATACTGCTTTCCAAATTGGCCGCACCAATTTGCAGTCCCACCAGCAATGTACAAGTGTACCCTTTTCCCCACATCCTCGCCAGCACTTGTTGTTGTTTGACTTCATAATGGCTGCCAATCTTACTGAAGTGAGATGGTATCTTCGGGTGGATTTGATTTGCATTTCTCTGACAGCTAGAGATGGTGAGCATTTTTTCATGTACTTGTTGATTGATTGTATGTCCTCCTCTGAGAAGTGTCTGTTCAGGTCCTTGGCCCATTTGTTGATAGGGTTATTTGTTATCTTATTGTTTAATTTTTTGAGTTCTTTGTATATTCTGGAAATTAGGGCTCTATCTGAAGTGTGAGGAGTAAAAATTTGTTCCCAGGATGTAGGCTCCCTATTTACTTCTCTTATTGTTTCTCTTGCTGAGAAAAAAACTTTTTAGTTTAAGTAAGTCCCATTTGTTTATTCTTGTTATTAACTCTTGGGATATGGGCGTCCTATTAAGGAATTTGGAGCCTGACCCCACAATATGGAAATCGGAGCCAACTTTTTCTTCTATCAGGCGCAGAGTCTCTGATTTGATATCAAGCTCTTTGATCCATTTTGAGTTAACTTTTCTGCATGGCGAGAGAAAGGGGTTCAGCTTCATTTTGTTGCATATGGATTTCTAGTTTTCCCAGCACCATTTCTTGAAGATGCTATCCTTCCTCCATTGCATCCTTTTAGCCCCTTTATCAAATATAAGAAAGTTGTAATTTTGTGGATTGGTCTCTGTGTCCTCTATTCTGTACCATTGGTCCACCTGCCTGTTTTGGTACCAGTACCATGCTGTTTTTGTTACTATTGCTCTGTAGTACAGTTTGAAATCTGGTATCGCTATACCTCCAGATTCACACTTCCTGCTTAGAATTGCTTTTGCTATTCTGGGTCTTTTGTTTCTCCATATGAATTTCATGATTGCTTTATCTATTTCTACAAGAAATGCCATTGGGATTTTGATTGGCATTGCATTGAACCTGTAGAGAACTTTGGATAATATCGCCATTTTGATGATGTTAGTTCTGCCTATCCATGAACAGGGTATATTTTTCCATCTTCTAAGATCTTCTTCTATTTCTCTCTTTAGGGTTCTGTAGTTTTCATTGTATAAATCTTTCACCTCTTTTGTTAGGTTGATTCCCAAGTATTTGTTTTGAGGATATTGTGAATGGGGTAGTTTTCCTCATTTCTATTTCAGAAGTTTTGTTGCTGATATACAGGAATACCTTTGATTTATGCGTGTTGATTTTATATCCTGCCACTTTGCTGAATTCATTTATTAGTTCTAGTAGTTTCTTTGTTAACCCTTTTGGATCTTCTAGGTATAGAATCGTGTCGTCAGCAAATAGTGATAATTTAAGTTCTTCTTTTCCTATTTTTATGCCTTTAATTTCTTTTGTATGTCTAATTGCTCTGGCTAGTATTTCAAGAACTATGTTGAACAGAAGTGGTGAGAGAGGGCATCCCTGACTTGTTCCAGATTTTAGAGGGAATGCCTTCAGTTTTTCTCCATTTAGAATGATGCTAGCCTGAGGCTTAGCATATATAGCTTTTACAATGTTGAGGTAAATTCCTGTTATCCCTAGTTTTTCTAGTGTTTTGAACATAAAGGGATGCTGTACTTTGTCGAATGCTTTTTCTGCATCTATCGAGATGATCATATGTTTCTTATCTTTAAGTCTATTGATGTGGTGAATAACATTTATTGATTTCCGTATATTGAACCAGCCTTGCATCCCAGGGATGAATCCTACTTGATCATGGTGCACAATTTTTTTGATATGCTTTTTGTATTCGATTCGCCAGGATTTTATTGAGAATTTTTGCATCTAAGTTCATTAGAGATATTGGTCTGTAGTTTTCTTTCTTTGAAGTGTCTTTGACTGGTTTCGGGATCAGGGTGATGTTGGCCTCATAGAATGAATTTGAAAGAACTCCTTCTTTTTCTATTTCTTGAAATAGCTTGACAAGTATTGGTATTAATTCTTCTTTGAAGGTTTTGTAAAATTCCGCTGTATACCCATCTGGTCCAGGGCTTTTCTTGGTAATCTTTTGATGGCTTCTTCTATTTCTTCCTTTGTTATTGGTCTGTTTAAATTGTGTGTGTCTTCCTGACTCAATCTGGGCAGATCATATGACTTAAGAAATTCATCGACATCTTCACTATCTTCTATTTTATTGGAATATAGGGTTTCAAAATATTTTCTAATTATCTTCTCTATTTCTGTAGTGTCTGTTGTGATATCGCCTTTTTCATCCCGTATGTTAGTAATTTGAGTTCTCTCTATTCTTCTCTTCGTTAGCATGGCTAAGGGTCTATCCATCTTATTTATTTTTTCAAAGAACCAACTTTTAGTTTTATCAATTTTTTCAATGTTTTTTTTTTTTTGTTGTTGTTTCAATTTCGTTGATTTCCGCTCTGATTTTAATTATTTCTTGTCTTCTACTACATTTGCTGTTGTTTTGCTCTTCCTTTTCTAGGGTTTTAAGATGTAATGTGAGTTCATTTATTTGTTGGTTTTTTCTTTTTTTGAGGAATGAACTCTAGAAAATGAATTTCCCTCTTAAAACTGCTTTCATTGTGTCCCATCGATTTCGGTATGCTGTGTCTGTATTGTCATTTATCTCTAAGAATTTTTTTAATTTCCTCCTTTATGTCTTCTGTAACCCATTGATCATTCAGTAACATTTTGTTCATTTTTCAGGTGATGCAGGATTTTTCCTTCCCTCTTTTATCATTGATTTCCAGTTTCATTCCATTATGATCAGATATGGTGCATGGTATTATCTCCACACCTTTATATTTAATAAGAGTTGCCCTATGGCATAATATATGGTCTATCTTTGAGTAGGATCCATGTGCTGCTGAGAAGAAAGTGTATCCACTTGATGATAGTTGATATATTCTATATATGTCGGTTAAGTCTAGGTTATTGATTGTGTTATTGAGTTCTGTAGTTTCTTTATTGAGCTTTTATCTAGAGGATCTGTCTAATGGCAAGAGCGGTGTGTTGAAGTCACCCATAATTATTGTGTTGTGGTCTATTTGACTCTTGAACTTGAGGAGAGTTTGTTTTATGAATGTCGCAGCACCATTATTTGGTGCATACAAATTGATAATTGTTATGTCTTGTTGGTGGATGGTTCCTTTTAACAGTATATAGTGTCCTTCTTTATCCCTTTTGATTAACTTAGGTTTGAAGTTGATTTTATTCGATATGAGTATGGCCACTCCTGCTTGCTTCTGCGGGCCATGTGAGTGGTATGATTTTTCCCAAGCTTTCACCTTCAGCCTGTGTATGTCTTTTCCTATCATATGAGTCTCCTGAAGGCAGCATATTGTTGGTTTGTTTTTTTTAAATCCAGGTAACTAGCCTATGTCTCTTGATTGGTGAATTTAAGACATTGACATTTAAGGTTACAATTGAAATCTGGTTTGTACTTCCAGTCATGTTTATTTATTTATTTATTTTAGTTTGGCTAGTTTTTCCTCTTTGGTTATTTTTCTCCCCCTTTACTGAGATACCTCCCACTGTTAGTTGTGGGCGCTATTTTTCAATTCCTCTTCTTGTAGTATTTTGCTCAAAATGCTTTGCAGTGCTGGTTTTCTGGCTGCAAATTCTTTTAGCTTTTGTTTATTTTGAAATATTTTAATTTCATTGTCATACCTGAAGCTTAATTTTGCTGGATACAGTATTCTTGGTTGGAATCCATTATTTTTCAGTGTTTGAAATACGTTGTTCCAGGATCTTCTTGCTTTCAAAGTCTGTGATGAAAAATCAGTCGTTAACCTAATTGGTTTACCCCTGAATGTAATCTGCCTCCTTTCTCTCATTGCTTTTAATATTCTCTCCTTGTTCTGTATGTTGGCTATCTTCATAATTATATGTCTTAGAGTTGGTCTATTATGGTTTAGAATGTTTGGGGTCCTGTAGGCTTCCAGGATTTGGCAATCCATTCCATCTTTCATCTCTGGAAAGTTTTCTAGGATTATTTCATTTAATAGGTTTTCCATTCCTTTGGTTTGAACCTCTATACCTTCTTCTATCCCAATGACTCTCAAGTTTGGTTTTTTTATGACATCCCATATCTCTTGGATAGATTGCTCATGAGATTTAAGCATCCTTTCTGTGTTGACTATATTCTTTTCAAGTTGATAAATTTGTCTTCATTATCTGATGTTCTGACTTCTACTTGATCTAGTCTATTTGTAATATTCTCGCTAGAGTTTTTAATTTGGTTTATGTTTTCCTGCATTTCTAGGATTACTGTTTGATTTTTTTTTAAATATCTATCTCCTGTTAAAGCTCGTTCTTTGCCATTTGAATTTGTTTGTTTAATTCATTTTCAAAATATACTTTCATTGCTTGGACTTGCTGTCTCATGTCTTCTCTAATATTCCATTCCATCTGAGGTAGGTATGCCTTGAGTTCTTTCCCTGTCCATGTTTCTGATGCTTCTAGGTCCTCCTGTAGATTTAAGTTGTCCTGCATTGTTTGTAATCCTTTTTTCCCTTGTTTTTTCATGTTCTTCACTTTACTTTCCAGCTCTGTTTGACTGCTGTGTATCTGCTTTCTCCTATAAATTTGTTTTGGTTTTGTATATCTCTGTTGTCTCTCCTTTGTGGTGGGAGACTATGCCTAGAAATGTTGGGCTTTATTGTACTTTAAAGCTGATTCATTCAATTCATAAAAGGCTTCCGGATTCTGTATGCGTATAGTGATTTGTTGTTTGTTCTTAGGACTTTATGTTTAGGTTAGGTGCTATGATGGTATGAGGGTTAGTAAGTCTTGGCTACTTTAGAAGATTGCTCTACTGAAGGGGGATACTAACAGGCGATTGGATCAAGGTGTTGGTAGTAGCTAGGTATTTAGGAGCTCTATAGACAACCTCGAAACATTCACCTATTTGCATTTAGACAATTACATGTAATGGAAGCCGTAATGCTTGGGATGAAAGTTGGGGGGTAGGGGAAGGAAGGTGCTCTTAAAAAGAAAGGAGGAGAGAGAGATAGATTAGAGGAGAATGAAAAGAACAATAAAACTTGAAATGGGAAAGAAAGAAAAAAGGAAAAGGGCAGAAAAGAACAGAGAGAGAAGAAAAAAAAAAAGAAAAAATTGAAGTCTTAGAGATCCATTTTCTTCTCTTCCAGTAGGTGGAGCTGTGCCCTCCGAGCCAAGCTTCTGCCCTCTATGTGCCGATAGCAATCCCTGTAAGGCGGCTCCTGGGAGTCTCTCAATGTTGTCAGTCCAGCGCCGTTTCACTTCTCCAGCCCCTCCCCCCCTTCCTCCTGTCAGCCGGCCAGCCAGGTCCTGTTCACTGGAAGCGGTTCCCCAAAGATCTAGTTACACTTGCAGCCCCACCGCGTGTCCCATTTAAGCCCCAGTGCTATGGTAAACTGGCGGCTAAGACCTTGGGAGTTGCCGCTGGTGATATGGGGGGTTGGGGATCAGGAATCCCCTCTGCTTCCCTACAGACACGCCCCCAGAGAGATCCCTGAGGTTCCCTGGATGCTTGTATCTGGATGGGGTGGGAGTCACACACCTGCTAAAGTGGATTCCGCTGGGAAGGAATTCCGTTGGCCGAACTCCGGTGACGTCACCTCTCTGCTATGGCGGGCCCCAGGCTCCTTGCCGGAGTGTCCGAAGGGAGGGTTGGGACAGGTCCATCCCCGGTTGGCCTCAGCTCCCGGCTCGCTATTTCATGAAGGCTTGGCTAAAGACCTCTTCCTGCCAATCTGCGTCTCGGAGGCTAGCCACCCAGTCACAGTGGCTGCGGGCGGGTGGCCGCGGCGAGGCGGGCGGCCACAGCGTGGCACACGGACAATGGCTGGCGGGTCTGGACCTCTGCATCTCTTGGCGGGGATCCACTCGTCTGGGGCAAACTGTCACCTCCAAAAATCCTAGTAACTCCCGGCCGGTCTCTCTTCAGTGGAATTTTGCTAGGAGATTCTCCGCAGGTAGAATCTAAGCGTATCTATGCGTCTCTCTGACCCCATCACTGAGGGGGTACTGTAAGCGCTGCCTCTCCGCCCGCCACCATGTTGGATCCCCTCGTGTTCTTTTTTTTTTTTATTCCCAATTTTATTTATTTATTCTAATTATACATGAAAGCAGAATGCATTTCTACTCATTGCATACAAATGGAGCACAACTTCTCATTTCTCTGACTGTACTCAATACAGAGTCACCCTGTTCATCCGTGCAGTCATACATGTACATAGGATAATAACATCTATCTCACTCCACCATCCTTCCCACTCCTCACCCCCTGCCCACTGCTCACTCCCCTCTGCCCAACCCAAAGTTTCTCCATCCTTCCCTAGCCCCTAGCTGCCTGCACCCCCTTATTGTGAATTGGCATCCGCATAGCAGAGAAACCATTTGGTCTTTGGTTTTGGGAGACTGGCTTACTTTGCTTAGCATAATATTCTCCAACTCCATCCTTTTACCTTCAAATGCCATAATTTTATTTTTTTAAGGTTGAGTAATGTTCCATTGTGTATATATTCCACATTTTCTTTATCCATTCATCTGTTGTTGGTTGGTTCCATAGTTTAGCTATTGCAAATTGAGCTGTTATAAACACTGATGTGTTTGTGTCACTGTAGTATGCTGATTTTAAGTCCTTTGGGTATAAATGGAGAAGGATAACTGGGTCAAGTGGTAGTTCCATCCCAAGTTTTCTAAGGAATCTCTGTACTGCTTTCCAGAAAGGTTGTACCAATTTGCAGTGCAGGTAGATCATGAAACACAAAGTTACTATTTTCTTAGGTGGCACCACATGTGTGTGCTGATGCAGGAATCAGTTTGCTGAAAAGATAGAAATTCAACCTTGGGCTCACAATAAGGGTCAAATCATTCTGCTTACACAGAAAAAAAAAGTGACAGACTTCCTAAAGATGCAGTTTATTTTCATTTAAATCAATGTCATTTCGATATCTTAATAAAATATACATGTACAAGCTTCTCTTAAAAATAGATTAGTGGTGATTATACAGAACTCATCTTTCTGATTAATTTATAAATACTAAGTTTGAATAGCATAGCAGGAAGTGAATAAAATATTTCAGTTTAGCATATGGACTACTTGAATATTGTTTTGCCAAGTCAGACTAAAGCATATTGTAAGCTGTGTTTTTTATTCTTATACCATTATTTCTAAAGATTCATGAAATTATAAAAATTCCCACCTAAGGGCATATGGAGATATAAAGATACTCAGCATTCTAGATAGGAACAAACTTATTTAAAATATACAATGATTATAACTAAGTGATTAAATTAGTATACTCATGGAAGATTTGACATTATGAGTAAGCTAGAAAGTCAAATATTTCACTTCTAGCCCTTTAATGTTGTGTGTGTAGTGGCATATGCTCAGGCTTACAATTCAGTGAGCATGATCCAAACTGTTTACTACCTACACTCTATAATCAAACAATATTGTGAATTTTGACATTTCCAACAATTTTCTTTTTATTTTGTGTGCTCAATAGGGACTTTTTGGAATTTTACTTTTTGCATGGGTATTCTTTTATGTGCTTTGTGAAAATGTTTTATTGCACTCTGCAACGTCATTTAATAAATAAATAGTCTTGAAATCAAGTTGTCTTCTGAAGCCTTATTTAAAGAAAATATGACTGTAGTTTTATGAGGAAATTTAATATTTATTTGATCTAAGTTGTGTTCAATAATTCACAATTTGAGGACAATAAGCAAAGTCTTTAAGATAATGATAGATATAACATGATCAACAGAATAGGTAGTCAAGGCTGATAAATGCATTAATTCTACCATTTTGTTATATTTTGCTCTCTTTTTAAAATAAAAATATAATTTGTTTATTCTCCATCTTTCTGCTTTAGGATTTTTATTGTTTTTATAGCAATTTCAATCCATTTAATGTATAATTCTGGAAGAAATAAAATAACTATTGTATATACTTGACACTTTTAAAAATATTTTAAAGGCCAAAATGTATACTTCAATATTCATTGAGAAATAAATGACATAAGTATTTGAATGGAACAACGGGACTGCATTGATTTTTTGAAGTATATTTGTTGTCTATTATGTATTAGCCAGTATATTATATGTTGTATTTTAATAAGGTAACATGCTAAGCTTACTTTCCCTGAGATTATATTTCAGTATTTTACAGAAATGGTAAATAATAATTTAAAGAGTACATTCTAGTCCTTAGGACTGAGATAACTAAAAAAAAAATAGCATTAGCTTTTATTTATGTATTCATCTATTTTAATTTAATTAAATTAATGAAACCCAAACCAGTTATTCCTGGTGTAGTTGATGACTTTTATTTTATTCCCTCTTTATTTTTTTCTGTTTTTCCCCCACTAATATTTTGATGGGAATCTAGAGTAAGGCAAAATTACAACAATGAAGTTAGCATTTGACAAAGTGTTAAGAGGAAGATTTGAAGGGAAGTGTTGAGGCATAGAATTTTTTTGTGGGGGTGGGGGGCAGGGTACCGGGGATTAAATTCAGGGGCACTCAACCACTGAACCACATCCCCAGCCTTATTTTGTATTTTATTTAGAGACAAGGTCTCATTGAGTTGCTTACTGCCTCACTTTTGCTAAGACTGGCTTTGAATTCATGATACTCCTGACTCAGCCTCCTGAGCTGCTGGGATTATAGGAGTGCACCAGTGCACCTGCACAGAATAAATTTTAAAAAGTGAAGTTATGACAATATTCAAAGGAAGTTCCTTGAAATTTACTCATCAGGATGGACATATGAGTTAGTTAAACCAATTTTAGGGTCTTCTTCACATTGTTAGTGATATAGGCAGATGAGTCCAATAATTTACCCCCCAAAGAAGGATCTTTCATATATGGATTTTATGGAAATATGTAAGAGTGTTTCTGTTTGATCAGTAAATGTTAAATTCCTTGAATTACATTGAATATATAATTGCATATGGAGACTAGAAATAATTGTAGACATAAACTGAATTCCCTGAATTTAAGCCTATTTTATAGGATCAATGCATTGTCACCGTGAAGTACATGCAATGAGTTTTGGGGCATTAAGTCTTTCCCTGGGAACCCATGTAATAGCTCCAGAGTCTTTTCATAGCAATTTTCATCTCTTTATTTCTCATAGTATAAATAGCTGGATTGAGAAGAGGTGTATAAACAGAGTAAAACACAGCTAGAAATTTGTCTAACCAGGTGATATTGAGTGGACACACATAGATGAAGATGCAAGGTACAAAAAAGATCACCACTACTGAGATGTGGGCACTGCAGGTGGACAGGGCCTTAGATGCACCAGTTTTAGATTTCTGGTGAACACTGAGAAGAATATATGTGTAAGATATCAGCAAGAGAATAAAACAGGTTATGCCTACGAATCCACATTCAACATTCATTAAAAGGTCTAAATTATAGGAATCCATACATGCCAGCTTGATCACCAGAGGCATATCACAGAAGAAGCTGTCAATTTCCCTGGGGCCACAGAAAGGCAGCCGCACAATTACAACTATGTGACTCATGGCATGCACAAAGCCAACTGTCCAGGAAGAAACCACCAACCCAATGCACTTTTGCAGGTTCATAATGGTGGAGTAGTGGAGTGGTTTGCAGATGGCCACATAGCGGTCATAGGCCATGACCACCAGGAGCACCATCTCACCTGCTGCAATGAAATGGGCAAAGAAGATCTGGCACATGCAACCTGCAAAGGAAATGGTTTTGTTCTCCCTGAGAAAGTCTGTGATCATCTTAGGAGTGGTGACTGAGGACAGCCACATATCAACAAAGGACAGGTTGGCCAAAAAGAAGTACATGGGGGAATGGAGATGAGGGTCAGTGATGATTAAGGTCACGATGACAATATTTCCAGTTACAATGACAAAATAAAGCATCAAAAATATCATGAAAAGTAACACCTTCATATTCCATGAGTGTCCAAGTCCCACAAGTGCAAATTCTGACACTACAGACTGATTTTCTCCGTCCATTTCATTCAGTGTTCCCTCTGAAATAACCTAGAGAGGAGGATAGATTATTAAATAGTAGAATGAGAAAATGTATATAACTTTCAGAAGTTGATATGCACATTGAAATCTATCATCTATATCTGAAATTAGAAAGTATGATTTCAGGAGAAATCTTGGCTAAATGTGAATTGTATTATGCCCTAAAGAGAAGCTAACTTTCCAAGACATTAAGAGAGATTGTCTTGCAAATGATTTGCTGAGCAAGCACTCTCCCAAGAAGCCAGTAAGGAAAGCAGAAAAGGATTATGAAAGGATTAAAAAAATTATGGTAGTCACCTGGAAAATAGGTCTGAGTGTAGCACCAGCAATCATTATACTATATAACAAAAATTAAATCATATACTTGGGAAGATGATGGGAAACACTTTGAAATTCAGTATAAATTATATGATAGAATCTTACACTTTCTTGTAATCTGTGTAACAACTACTTCAAGCCTCAATGGAACCTCTACTATATGACATCATAAAATTAAATTTTTAGTTGTTCCCTCAAAAATAAATGTTGGGACAACCTTTATGAGAGAAACTCATATAGTAAATACCTTCAAGGCCAAGTAATCAATATCCTGGCATAATGATCTGCATGCAAAACTGTGTGCATAATTTATCATTAATAAAAATTTTAAAAGTGTTTATTTTGTGAACTGAATGGATTAGAAACAATATTAATATAGAGTCATGTAGAAATGTTTTAACCAAAGTGAAGGCAATTCAGACTTAGGTTCCATCTTGATGGACTCTGAAAGGTACATATAACTCAAGATTATCAATAGAAATTATATTAAAGTATTTAATGAAATATCTAGGCTTTGAAATATTAGTCTCCTGAACATGAAAGTTAAAAATGTCATGTATCTGGCTGGCTGTCTATCAACTATATATTATCCATAAGCTAGGAATAAATTACATACATAAGTAAATTAAATACATTTTTGGTAATGCTGAGTATGAACGTGAAGTTACACCAATATTGCTTATATTGATGTCTTAAGTAAAATGACAATTTGTTTTTCAAGATTAATGGTAGAAAAATAATTGCCCATTTTCCTCCCTTCCTTAAATCTCCTTGGTATTATTTAACTTGTGTGTCTCATCTTCTTTTACCTCTGGAAATCACCAGGATGGGGTCAAGCATAGTGTTAATAATAAAAACCATTACTGTTTTCTGAGTTAGTACCTCCTCCTCTTTTACTGAGGAGTTAGAAGAATAAGTATATAAGGAAGAAAGAAGAGAGGAAGATAGAAGAACAAATAGAAGGAATAAAGAACATTTCCTAAAGGAATTAAGCAACACAAAGTTTGCTAGGGAAAAGGAGACACAGATTAATAGTCTCATAATTTGTAAATACACATATTTTCAGCTCTATTTACTCAAATTATAAAGAAAATCAACTAATATTTCACCAAATAGATTCATGCCTCCTGCAAAATTTGAACAATCTGAACTTTTATCAAAATTAATTTCTTGTAAACAATAAATTTTCAAGTATACTTTTCAAAACTAACTCTGTTTCTGTTGGAATAAGTTACATAGATAACAATTAATGGACAAAGCATAATTTCAAATGTGTTTGAGAGAATAATTTGCTAAAAGATGACTATGTATGTTTTTAAGATGTATTTTAAAGAAAATTAGTTTTATAACTGTTATATTCAAAATATTGATGGACAAATTATTATTATTACTATATTAATATTAACCAATTTTTAATAGAATAACCCTAGATTTTAACATTATATACTACTGAAATCTCTGTCCCTTTTGATCTTTTAGCCTATATTAAATCTACTTCTGTTTCCATTTCCTTATCCATAAAATAATCATAGTCAACCTAATACATTTCATAAATAAGTTAAAAAATATATACAGAAAACACATAATATCTTCAAGTACTGTGAGTATGTTAATAAATATTAGTTATTTCCTTTAACTTTTGTTTATAGTGGATCTCAAAACCATTCTGTTTCCAGAGCTATGGGCAACACTTTTACAGCTCTGTTGAATTCTGTTAGCAAAATGTATGCAATTCCCTTTCTTTAAAAGACTTACTGCTGATATTTTCTCTAATGTCACATTCTTCTATTCAGCAAGTGCAGGGTATTCAAATGTGATTGGTGTATTAGACATGCTACTGGTCTTCCAAGAGCATAATCACTGTTTCACCTTTCACCTTTTTTTCCAGAAGGGGCTATTACTATTTTAGAGAAACTAGAGGCAATAGGACATTCTATTAAAGCATCTTTGGAATTCTGATCTTTAATTTAGAAATAATTTTCATAAAAGGGGCTAATGTTAGTTTTGGTACTAATAAAACTGAACACTGGAAAAGGAGACAGTTTGAGTTACTCTTTTAGGAGTATTAAAATACAGAAATAAAAAAAATTAATTCAGTAACAAAAGTATTTGTTTCTCTCTAGATGTAATAAAGTTTTTTTTCTTCATCTGCAAAGATTTTTTAACTATAAAATCTCTAAACTCTGTGATATTCTCAATATTTGTATTTTTGCAAGAATATATTAGGATTTAGAAAATATAATAGGTTGCCTGAAATGTATGCTCATGAGATACACAGAACTAGTCTAGTAGCTCACAATATTTTCCTTTGTTCTAAGGTTATCCGTTTTAATCTTATGACTTCAGTTTATATCACTTCTCATTAGGTTTGCAATCCTTTCTACTTCTCTTTCTAAGCTAAATGTTATCTATTCTCTGGTATTAAACAAACAGACAAAGGAAAACTTTACTCTTTTAAAAGGCAGGGACCATTTGAGCTAGGGTATTTACTCTTTTAAAAGGCAGGGACCATTTGAGCTAGGGTATTTAATCTTTTAAAAGGCAGGGACCATTTGAGCTAGGGTAGCAGGAAGCTGCTCATGTTGATTAGAAAGTAGTAATTGTGATCTCCTGAGATAGATCTGACAACATCTCTGAAGCAGTACATTTTATTGGTGTGTGCACTGTTAATACAAGCAGGAACAGAATAGTAGGAGAAAACCCATAAATAGTTTATTGAAAATGTCAAAAGATAAAAAAAAAAGTATTTTCAACTCCAAGTATACTGGGAATTTTAAGATAAGGCATAAACTTGTTTTAAGAATTAGAAAACAAAATTAGAGAGATGAGATGACTTACTCAACCCCAAATTTTTGCTTAGATGAGATTCTCTTTTCTTCTCCTCTCATGTGTGCTTGTGATGACATCCATTGCTTGGTGGAGACAGTGTCTGTGGAAATGCTCTCCCTCAGCATGACCTATATTTACCACATGAAGCCATCCCTTGGGTGAAATTTATCTATTCTGTGCTCTGAACAAAACAAAATCATGGAAATAATTATCTTAAAATTCTCCTGGGGATTTCTTTGT
Organism: Marmota flaviventris; assembly: GCF_047511675.1. NCBI lineage: Eukaryota > Metazoa > Chordata > Mammalia > Rodentia > Sciuridae > Marmota > Marmota flaviventris. The sequence continues at coordinate 81,517,196 of NC_092499.1, read as the reverse complement.
TAAGAATGATATCAAGTGTTGCATAATCTTGAATACTCAGGACAAGGAGTCAAGTTAAACCCCACGTAAATTAGTCCAATTTTTAAAAAATTAGTGAAGCTTTAAAAACTAAGCATTTGATCAATAAAATACTAAGGAGATATCTTCTGCAACCTTGATCTCTAACTCTATCTGTATAATAATATTTAATTCAAATCTTATTTCCAATTGCAAGGGAGATCATATGCTGGACAGTGTGACATGTGACCACAAACAGAAAACCATGATATATTTGGGTGTCCTAGTACATGCCAAGGTTTTCTAGTACATGCCAGGTAGGGAGTCTTGGTCAAATGTCCAGTATCTTTCAATTTATTCTGATAACATGAGATATTAATTGTTACAAACTGGATGTAAAATTATTAGGATATCTTAAGTTTTTTAAAAGGACATTAATGTGAGTTTAAAATACATTCATTTTAACCTATTAGGTATTAAAATGTCTTTATAATAGTACATTTACATATAACAAACTACTCATATTTAAAAAATTCAGTTTGATAGGTGTGGATACATATGTACAACCATGAAAAAAATCATCATAGTCTAGATGGTGACATGTGCCTCAGCCCCCAAAGCTCCCTTTCCAACAACTCCACACATCCTATCTCCACAGACAACCACTCACCTGTACTCTATTACTAATTTTGCATATTTTGAAGTTTTATGTAAATGAAATCAAGTAGAGTGTCCACTTTTTGAATCTTACTTCTTTAACCCATCATACTTATTTGAAAATTTGTCATGCTGTTATTTGTTTCAAAAGAATATATATGTTTTTAATTTGTATTGCTGAATGCTCTTATACTTTAAAAACATAGTTTTGTTACCTGTTCACATGCTGTGGGAAATTTATGTTATTCCCAGTTTGGAGATTTTGCAAATACAGTGCTATGTGGATTTGTGTACAAATCTGGGTAACTTGAATGCTTTTTAGAATTAATGGAAACTTGTTTATTTGACCATTATAATAATTTTCAAATGGCTGTGCGCTTCAAAGAGAATGAGTATTGTGACATTTTGGTCATATTTTCATGTATACATAGATTATAGTGAATTAGTTGATCAAAGATGAATCTTTAATTATATTAATTAGTGAGTGGTGGTTATAATGCTTTTTAATACAAAATTTTGTGTGTGCCTCTTTCTCTTTGTAGTCCTATCAGTTTGTCACATACTTTAAAACTCCATTAGAGACAAACATGATTACATCTGATATGTCATCCTGAGTAAGTGCAGTTAGGCAAGAGAAAGAAGTGAGTGCTGTCTCTATGAGATGAGCTTCTTTGTATCTGGTAATGTTGTTTGTTCTGAAATATACTTTGAGTGTTATTAAAATAGTCATGGGACTGGGGTTGTAGTTCAATGGTACAGCGCTTGCCTAGCATGTGTGAGGCCCTGGGTTCAAGCCTCAGCACTACATAAAAAATAAATAAAAGTAAAATAAAGGTATTATGTTCATCTACAACCAAAAATAATTTAAAAATCACTGACTTAAAATAATTTTAATATTATGGTTTCTTCATCCTTTCATGCATTCCCTTTTTTTCCCTCAAAAGGCTATCTTTTCCCCATTGCTTGTTGTTGGCATCTTTGTTGAAAATAAATTGACCAAAAATTCATGAAATACTTCATGTGCTCATTATTCTGTTCTGTTGATTTATGTGTATGTTTTTATGTCAGCACCATGCTTTTTTGATTACCACAGATTTTCAGTAGTGTGATACCTCCAGCTTTGCCAATTTGATTAAGATTTCCTTGGTTCTTCAAGGTCTTTTTGGATCCAAATAAATTTTAGGAATTTTTTTTCCCCATTTCTTTGAAAAAGCATTTTTGGAATTTTGATGGGGGTTGCTGCAGTCTGGCTGGGCACAATTCACTCCCAAGCCACTTGTCAAGCAGAAACGAACTTTATTTTTAGAACACACCCTGCACCACACTGAGCTCTTCAGGAATTCCCTCAGAGCCTAACTGCCACCACCGGCTCCTCCTGCTCTTGAGGCTGATTGGCTGGATCACATGGGCGGAGCCAAAAGAGTCCCCCAAATGAGCAGCTCCGAGGTCTGAAAGGGCGGGAAACAGCCCAATGATCATCACTGCAGAGGAGTCAATCAGCTGGAAGTTTGCTGGGCTGATTGGGCTGTGGCTCTCAACAGGGGTTACATTTAACCTGTAGGTTTCTATGATGAATGTGGACATTTTAATAAGATTATTGTTTAAATGTATGAATTCTAGATATATTTATATTTATTTGTATTTTCAACACAATCTTTAGTCCCTTAGTTAAATCTATTCCCTAACTATTTTATTTTGTAGCTATTAAAATTGAGATTGTTTCTTGACTTCCTTTCCAATTTATGTGGTTAGTATATAGACATAATACTGATATATATTGATTTTGTATCCTGCAAGTTTATTAAATTCAGTTGTAATATCAATGAATTCTGTAGGATTTTATATATGGCTTCATGTCATTTGCAGAGACAATTTTACATATTTCTTCCCAATTTTGATACTTTTTATTTCTTTCTTTTGCCTAATTGCACTTACTCAGACTTTAGTACTATATGTGAATAGAAATGGTAAGACTAGTAATCCTCTTTTTTTTTCTATTCTTGTTCTTAGAGGAAACACTTTAAGTTTTCCATCAAGCTAAGAGCTTATCATTTGTGACCTAATATTTTGAGTTTTTATAAGAAAAAATATTAAATTTTGTTAAATGCTTTTTCTTCATGTGTTCATATGATCACATGTTATTGCTCTCCTACATTGTTATTTTGCTATATCCGTTTTTTATATTTGCATATGTTGAGCTACCTGTGATTTTTTAGAATAAATTCCTTTTAACAGATAAATGATCAATTGAATGTATGGTTAAATTCAGTTTGCTAATATTTTTCTGGTTTTTAAAAGATCTAGTTTCATGTCTGTTTTGGTCTGTTTGATCTATAATATTATTTTCTTTTAGTGGCTTTCACATTGGTGTAATGCTTTGCTCAAAGATGAGTTTGGAAATACTCCTTTTAAAAAATTTTTTAGAAAGTTTGAGCAAGATTGTTATTACTTCTTCTTCAAAATCTTCAGTAGTATATCCATCAGGTCCAAGGTTTTGTTTGATGGGAAACTTTTTATTACTAACCCAATCTCCTTGCAAAATATTGGTCTTAAGAGATGAACCTGCTTAGGTGTTCATCAACAGATGAATGGACTAAGAAAATGTGAATTCAGCCATAAAAAATAATGAAATTATGGCATTTTCTAGAAAATGGACTATCATTTGTTTCCATGGTTTTTAGTTCTAATAATTTTGGTCGAATATTTTGGGTTTTATTTACATAAGAATATCATCTCAAAAAAAGTGACAATTTGACTTCTTTTTTCAATTATTATTTTTTGTTATGCAAAATTACTCTGGGCATGATAGATTTTTAATCATTGCCTAATAGTACTCGGAAAAGACATTAAATTCAGATCAATGGTAGAGTCAGTATAAGGTTAGTTGTTGGCTTATTATGCATGTTTTCTTAAGTTTGGGAAATGTGTCTTCTATAACTAACTCACTCATAGGTTTTTTTCCACAAAGGGATGAATTTTTTGAAATGCCTTTTTGTGTACATTGAGATGATCATACATTTTGGCTTTCATTCTGTTGGTGTGGTGTATCACATTTATTTATTTGTGTATGTGGAAACCTACTTAAATCCCTGGGGTAAATTCCACTTCCTCATGGCAAATAATTTTTAATATGCTGTTGGATTCAGTTTGTTAGTATTTTGTTGATGATATTTACAACTATATTCATCAAGAATATTGGCCTATGATTTCTGTTGTTGTTAGTGTTGTTGCCTTATCTGGTTATAGCCATTAATAGAAGCCCTCAAACCAGTAATGGCACAGACATGAAAATAAATGAATGTCTTGAGGAACTATAAAAATATTTTTGAGACATCCGCCTGAAGCAGATTAGAACACTTTCTGATATGGGGAATAACACTACTGCCAGAGAGACAAGGCTTGCCAAGGTTTTGAGATAACATATCAGAGACGCTTTAAATTAGGTTCCGTTTTTATTTTCCTACCATACCATATTTATTGCAATTCTGAGACTTGCAGCTCTAATAAAGAACATGGGAAATTTCTATGTTGCTTTTACGTCATGAATATGAAGGAACAATTAAGGAATGGTTGAAGATTAATATATAATCCAGAGGCAGGGCAATGCAATACATTCTGTGTCTCTGGATTAGATTCTGCTCTAGATGTCTTTTTTCTTTTCTAAAATGACTTTATTCAGGTAACTGATCACAAAATTGAATAAGATCTATAGATTAAATTTTGCTAAAACATTAATGCAATTTCCTGATTTTAAAAATTGCACTGCTTTTGGAAATACACAAAGAGCATGTTAGGAGTAAAAAGGCATCCCATGTTAAACTTATTTCCAAAATTCAGATAAAGTTTTATATATTATGATATTATGTATACTTATAATTTATAAACATATGAATATATATGTATGTGTGTGAATGTATATATTTGATTTAGAGTTCCCCAGAGAAACACTATCAACAACATGTTTCTATCTATCTATCAATCTCTCTCTCTCTCTCTCTCTCTCTCTCTCTCTATATATATATATATATATATATATATATATCTTAACTATAGAACATGTATATATATTTATACATAAATACTATATATATAATATATATAAATATATATAATATATATAAATACTATATATATATATCTTAACTATAGAACATGTATATATATTTATACATAAATAATATATATATATATATATATATATATATATAGAGAGAGAGAGAGAGAGAGAGAGAGAGAGATTTGTTTTGTTTTGTCTGTTTGTTAGTTTTAAACCCAGAGGCTCTTAACCACTGAGCAACATCCCCTGTCCCTTTTAACTTTTTATTTTGAGACTCAATCTTTTTAAGTTGCTGAGACTGGTTTTGAACCTGCAATCCTCACATTTTTTTTAAAGAATTGTTTCTCATGGTTGTAGAGGCTGAACAAATTCTAATGAGATAGACTGGTAAATTGGAGGCTCAGGAGGATATATGCAGTTTGAGTTCCAAAGAGGGTCTTTAGGAAGAATTCTGCTCTGCTTGGGGAAGTCATGGAGGACACTCTCTTTTACTGTTTACCCATTTTATTGTTAATTTCATCTAAAAAACACCTTCACAAAAATACCCAAAATAATCCTTGACCAACTATCTCTGTGTGTGCTTTGGGCCAAATGAGTTGACCTATTAAAATTAACTATAGAACATGTATTTATATTTATCCATAAATACAATTTTTATGTGTATATAATTTGGATACACTTAGATATCTATATTTAAATATATCAACGCATTCAAATATATTAAATATGTACCTATTATCTATCTTTACATATACATAAGCCATATCAAATTATATTTCTATTATATCATAACAAAATATTAATTATAGATTAATTAAAGATGATCTGAATCAAATGTGCTAAAATGTTACAAATTTGAAAAGGGTACATATTTATCAATATCCACATTTAACTCTAAAATAAATATTAATCTTTAGAAATAGATACTTTTATGCCCTGTGTTCCCAGGGGCTCTGTTCCCAGTTTCCTCAATTCAGTTTTGAGAAAAGAATTTAGTATAACATATGCCTTGCACATATGACTGTGAATTCATCCTTAGCTCTAGTTACTGTAGCTCACATATTGCATAAGAGACAGTGACAGAGAAGTATTGTATGAAGCCTCTAAGAGATTATGAGGTCTTTGATAAAGATGGACATTTTGAATTTCATATCAATAGGCCTAGAAAGTCAGTTCTAATCTCAATGAACCACAGGTCTAAATTTATTAATTTATTATACTTTATGACTTTCTTTATGCATCTTAATCCATTTGGATCTTCCTATTTTGTTGAGAGGGAAATGCCTGAAATTCATTGTTGTTTCTTCATTTATTCTTTATTCACAAGAGGGATTAACACAAAAGTAGTGTTCATATTTCCAGAGAGAAATACGAGAACAAATATGAATAGAAAATGTAATACACATATAAATAAAAGAATAAGCCAAATTGCGTTATGAACAATTTATTTGTTATGTGGAATTTCTTTCAGTGGATAACATTTGCTTTATGGATCTTACTGCTCATAAAACTAATGTGCCAGCCTTGTTAAAAAGTAATCTTTGGCTGGGGCTGTAGCTCAGTGATAAAGTGCATGCCTCATATGATTAGGCACTGGATTGGATCCTCAGCACCACATAAAAATAAATAAAGATATGGTGTGTCCATCAACAACTAAAAAAAAATTTACAAAATTAATCTTATCACAATTAAAAGACAAAAAAAATCTAAATAAATGTATATGTGCCTATAAATTCAGAATGATCTATATAATTTTAATTATATTTAGTAATCTAGAGAATTTAACTGAATGATCCATAAAGTAAACAATTTTACATTTAATTGTTCTTTATGTGAAGAATATTAATATTAGATGTTTCTGGGTTACTAAATATAGTTAATGAGCCAGTATTTCTACTTTATTCTTTATTCCATTTAAAGAAACAATTTACTAATTTATTGATAAGTTTGAATTTTTTAAAACTCAATCTGAGTTGAATTTTAATGGGATAACTTATTCTTTCAATAAAACTAAATATAAAAATATAATGATGGAACATGATATTAAATGATTTCAGTGCGCAATATGACTGTTAGAAAACTTACAAATAAGACAAAATAATATCAGCCTACTCTGAAATGTAATTTACATGAGATTTCCATTAATACCATTCATTTTCATGATTGTTGTCTAGAAAGTGTGTCTGAAGCTGAAACACTGGGTCCTCAGTCTGCTCATGGCTGATTTCATCTCCCGATTCCTCAGAGTGTAAATAATGGGGTTCAGTAAGGGTGTAATGACCGAATAAAACACAGAAAGAAATTTATCCACTGAAACACTGCTAAAGGGCCAAGTGTAAATGAAGATGCAGGGCCCAAAAAACAGAGTGACCACGGTGATGTGAGCAGACAGTGTGGACAGAGCTTTAGAGAGCCCACCTGAGGATCCATGTCTCACAGTTACCAAAATGACAGAGTAGGAGATGAGCAAGAGTGTGAAGCAGATGAAGGACAGGAGGCCACTGTCAGCAATTACCAGCAACTCCAGAACATAGGTCTCAGTGCAGGCAAGCTTTATTACCAGGGGAAGGTCACAAAATATGTCGTCCACTATGTTGGGGCCGCAGAAGGGCAGGGTGACAGTGAAGACCATCTGGCTCATGGTGTGCACCAAGCCAACAGCCCAGGACAGCAGCACAGAGCCCACCAGCACCCTGCGGCTCATGATGGCTGTGTAGTGAAGAGGCTTGCAGATGGCGATGTACCGATCAACCGCCATAACTATGAGAAGAGTCATCTCACTGCCCCCCAAGAAATGGAGGAAGAACATCTGAGCCATACAGCCCCACCAGGAAATAGTTTTCTTCTCCCTGAGGAAATCTGCCACCATCTTAGGGGTCGTGATGGTGGAAAGAGACATGTCAAGAAAGGAGAGGTTTCCAAGGAGGAAGTACATTGGTGTGGAATGAAGGTGAGAGTCACAGGTCACAGTGATCACAATGAGAAGGTTTCCTGCCATGATTGCTGCATAGGCCAGCAAAAATATACAAAAGAAGAAAATTTCCAGTTGCAGAGTGCTGGTGAGCCCTAGCAAAACAAACTCAGATATCGTAGAGCTGTTCTTCATATTCATGCAGAAGTTTTCAGAAAGCCTCTAAGATGAAAATCATCTGAAAAAAAAAAAAACATGATATTTTAATCAGGGATAGTTTTCAGGGTATGGACATTTAAGCAGTAAATGTTGGTTTCTATAGAAAGAGAGAAAATGGATATTTACAAATAAATCATTTTAATTAATACAAGTGCCATTAACATTATTGCATGTTTTTCAGACAGAGAGGCACAGAATATGAGAAATCTATTTAAAATTTCATACATCTTGTTTGCATGCATACATTGTATCTAGATACATTTGTTGTTTCTATTAGAGTTCATGCATTTATGGTCTTGTGTTCAATTTGTTTGATAAGGAAAAGGAATCAAATGTCTAATGGTCAAATAAGTGATTTCAAGTGGGTTAGAGCATAATCATTGAGCTTTTTGAAACCTAAGTGTTCAATTTTTCCCTCTGTCCCTCTGAATATTCAGATGGTACATGTGAATTGAGTTACATACCCAACTCAGCAAATCAGTTCAATGTACTTTCTTCTATTGGTGATGCTATATTCCCTCCTTTGTCTTTCATTGTACAAATATAGACCAATAATTTCACTTATTTCTGAAGACTTAAACTGAGGTATCTGTCATATGCACTTGCTCCTCTCTATATAATTATACTCCCCTCCTAGAAAGATTCTGCATAGTAACATTAGTGTTTTTCAATATTCAGGTCTGTTTTTTGTTATCTTATGGAGCAGGGTGGGATTACTATTTTTTTTGTGAGCAAAACTCCTGACCTCTCCTTCCAGTTCTCTGGCTTATTTTCATGAATCTGTTGTACTTGACTCCTGGCTGAAATTTGTCCTTTTTTGTCCCTTTGTATTCTGTGTGCAGACAATCTCATGACTACCACCAAGCATTTTTCAAGTAGTGTTTGATTTTTTTCCCTCCTAAACACTGACCTTCTCTTCTCTGCAGCCAGTGCTGTCCCCTGGTGTTTCACACCTGAGCAGACTGACTCTGGACTTATACACTGGCTCTTTAATCCTGACATTTGGATTCTGTTTTCCCACAGCAATCTGATACTGTCAACTCACTCTATCTTACTTTTTAATTTTGATTTGGATCTTTTGGTTTCCGCTTTCTTTCCTTTTTCTTCTTCTTTCTTTAGAACTACTACTGATACCACCTAAAGAGATTAAAAAACAATCACACACACAAACACAGATGCAAAGGCACATACTTGTACCATGTCCTGATTCTAAAGCACCAGAACAGAAGCCAGAAATTTATTCTGAATTTTCATTTTTTGACTTAGTAGTTCATCAAATATTCAGAAACCATTGTTTAGCCTACAGTTTTGGAATGAATAATATCTGCAGAAATAGTGTTTAAATCTCAGACTGGACCTCAGTATTCATAAGGGAAATATACCTTTAACTCTTTTTAACATTGATTATTTTTTCTGTAAAATTAGTCTAATACACACTCTTTAAATACAAACTATTAAGAAGGTATAAAGCTAACATATTGAGCATCTTTGTGTATTTCATTGACTATATATAAGTATGTGCACTGATGAGATTCTATTCTTTAGAGTTAGTTTCTTTTTTTGGTAATTATAAAGAAACTCAACCCAAAAGAAACCACAGAAGCACTTCACAACAGACAATCTGTAAGGAATAGTGAGCTTTGATTAAAATATTGTGCTCTATTTAATGCCATTGACATAATCACCTCGTTGTCAATTTTATCAAGAATCATTTTTATATTCATCATTAGCCCACTCACACAATAATTGAGTCTATATATCAATCTTGACATTATTTTTGAAACTATATAGTCCTCAATCTCAAAAAAAATGACAGGTAAAAATCTGGAGACAACATACAAAAATAACTTTTTAACTTACTATGTAAAACTGGAAAATCAAGAAAAGAAAACAGTACCCATTACTCTAGGTTTTTAAAACTTTTAATAATCATATTTACGTATTTTGTAAGCAAAAACTTTATAAATATTTAAGAAGCATGTTTTAAAAGCATATTTAAAAATCTTCAGCTCTCATATTCACCTATCTATAAATATATGGACTGAAATCCCTAATTATTCATCATGAAAATTTGTTCATACTATCTGAGATGAAATATTTTCAAAAGTATAAGCATTTTTCACTCATAAAGTTAAAACAGAAAAAAAACCCAAAAAACAAAAACAGACCTTCCTAACTAAAGCTATTGCTAAACCTAAAATGGAAAATTTAAAGTTTTGAGTAGTATGTGTTACACAAACATAAGTAAACTAAAAAGGTGTGAAATGCATAAAATTGGGTCAGAAAATGTTTGGCTTTGCTCTGGCAGAAATTACATCTGAGAATGGGGTAAATGGCCTATTATGTTGGGATGGGGAAGGAGGAATTGCTCATTCAATGCCTTTCACATGGGTAAAAAATGAACAATTGCCTCACTATTTTCAACTATAATATCTTTCTTACAAAAGAAAAGCTATGGGGTCTCCAGTGCTGTTTGCCTGTATTCTGTAGCCAATATGTTTCCACAGAAGCACTTATGTAGAAAAATTAGTGTATATGGAAATGTGTAAAAGAAAGTTTTTTTATTAGAATATATATTATATGTTTTCTATTCATCATGTGGTTTTGCTATGTTACCTTTTCATGAAATTGTTAAGTTATAAACAAATAAGACAATACAAAGGTAATATTCACTTAACACTAAAAAAAATGGGGGAAAGTGAAAAGTCAAATATACTGGGAAATTTTCACTATGAGTGTTTTTCCTTATTAAAATAATACACTTGTATATTTAATAGAAGAGGCTATATATTACAAGTGCAAAAAGGCTTCATTTTCAAATATTGAAACAGTTAATAAAGTAAGAAGATAAGTGCATATATTAGCAGTAGAATTAGACATTTGTATTTATGAATATATTATATAACCAATCAAGAAAAGAGGTGTTGACTTGAGAAAATTTAAAAATTTAAAATAAAATTGATTTGATGTATCTATAACTGTTTTTGCAATTAAAGTAAATAATGTATCTATAACTGTTTTTGCACATGTATCTATAACTGTTTTTGCAATTAAAGTAAATAATGAAGGAAACTAAAAACACAGATAAGTAAATTACTATTAGAGCAAAATGAGTCAATAATTCTGACTTTTCTTGAGATATTATTAAATGAAATGTTAGTTTATTATAGATGGTAACTATAGCCAAGAAAGAACTTAATTTACCATTATTTAGCATGTTGTAAATTATTTTCTCCTTTTGTCTCCTGTAGATTAAACTAATGCAAGTTTATATTCTGAAAATTAAAACTAAGACTATAAAAATTACCCCAAGGATTGGAAGGCTATTTCTCAGAGAGAGTGTAGAGGCTTTTAAATTCCTGTTGCAACCAGATACATTCATCCAGATACTAGTGGATCTAACTTGCCTTTTACTCTTTCCCTCATGATCAGAATAATATGGTTTTCATTCAGTTGCAAGCTCTAGGTAAAATATATCCTCTTTTACTAAAGCCCATAATTGTAAGGTGTTTTCAGCACTGCTATTAAACCTACCAATTATTCTGAGGAGTCACTCCTTCAAAGACACGTAGACACAAAGAAATTCTGAAGAAAAATTGCTATCTTGTTTTTAACTCCAAGAAAATACATGGCAATGGTTTGCAGCTTAAAAATGCTTTTAAGAAGGAGACAGAAAAGATGCACATAAAAAGGCAGACTGGTGTCCCACCCCCAGGGGGAATATGAAAATAAACATGTTGGTTTTCCCTTGAGTTTAGAGCAAGGACTTCTTTCTTATTATTTAAGTGGATCATGAAGTCACCAAGTTTATGAATCATGTGAACTTTCTCTAGAAAGTACTTTCTCTGGAAAGCACTAATTGAAGTTGTTTGATTAATGTACCTTGGGAACATTCACAGAAAATAATCCTGTCATAGATGATGGATCTGAGGAAATATAATTATCTTAATTTTATTTCATAAATATGAAGGGTAATAATCAGTATAATAATTGAGTGATTTATCCAAGTAAAATTAAAAAAATATGCCATCTACACTGAGTAAGGCTTATAAAAAACTCACAATTGACCATTTTTGAACATTTTTTTTAGTTGAAGGTGGACATAACTTTAATTACTTATTTATTTTTATGTGGTGCTGAGGATCAAACCCAGTGCCTCATGCATGCTAGGCAAGCACTCTACCACTGAGCCACACCCCCAGATCTAACCATTTTTTAACATACAGAAAAATCTCTTTTTACCATGCAAGATAATTGAGGGTGGACAAAAGTTCAGAATCCTAAATAACTTTCATTGGCTGACTTTTATTTATTAGTGATAATCAATATATTAATATATTTCAGCAGTGGATCATTCTAAAAATTTATAACTTTCATAAGTTCTCAACAATTATACCAAACTTCATAATGCCTTGACAACATTAGAAGAATATCATGGAAGTGACTCTAGTATAACTTTATCATACAACTAAGTAATTAACAGATAAAATTCAAAAGGCTAACAATGCATGCTACAAGATTATTTCATTTGTTAAATAAATTTTTGTTTATTTTTATATGTAATCCCACTGTGATTCTCCAATAATTATAGCTTTCTGGAGAATAATAGAAAGAAATTAAGGTAGAAAACATATTTACAAAAATGCATTCCACGCTCAATTTTAAAACTGAGAGCAGACCCTGCTAACAAATTCTCACTTTGGTGAAGCCTCAGATTTTTATTGATAATTAATTGATACGCAGAATTGTATTTATTTATGGGACACCATGAATGTATTAATACATATATACATTGTGTATTGTTCAAATCAGGATAACATATTTTTTTCTCCTCAAACACTTACCATTTATTTTCCTGTGGTGAAAACATTAAAAATCTTTTATTATACCTTTTAGAAATTTATTCTACATTCTTGCTATGCCTACTCACTCTAGTATACAATAGCATACCAGAACTTATGTTTCTTATTTAACTGTAACTTTGTACCAGTTGGCCAACCTTTCCCCATTTCTCCATTCCTGTAACTTCCCCAGACCTTGTTAAGCAACATTCTAAACTCCACTTCTATGAGATCAACATTTTTTTAATTAATATATGAGTGAGATCATGCAGTATTTTTTCTGTGACTGGCTTATTTCACTTAACCTATTATCTTCCAGTTCTATCCCTATTGTGGCAAATCAGAGATTACATTATTTTTATGACTGATTAGTATTCTATTGTGTATGTCTTCCACCTTCTTTTTATTCATTCTTCCATTAATGGGCACTTAATTTGATTCCATGTCTTTGGTACTGTAATTAGTGCAATTAATTAGTGTATTTAATGAACATGAGAGCACAGTTGTCTTGTAATATATTTATTTCATTTCCTTTGAATATATACCAGCTAGGGGGATCCCTAGATCATATAACAGGTTAATATTTTTTAATGTTTTGAGGAAACTCCACACGGTTTTCCTTATGGATATGCCCATGAACTATGTGGAAATGTTGCCAGTTCTCCACATCTTCACTAGGACCTATTATCTTTTGCCATTTTGATAATAGCCATTCTTACTGAAATGAATGGGTATCTCACTTGACTTGAACTATCTCTATAATGAAAATTATATAATTTTTATTTTCTTTCAATAAAAAATTAGAGAAGACATACAAAATGGAAAGACATCCTATGTTCATGAATTGGAAGAATCAATATTGTTAAAATGTCCATACTATTTTAAGCAATCTAGAGGTTCTTTGGAACTCTTTATCAAAATGTCAATGAAATCCTTCACAAAACTAGAAAAATGATCCTAAAATGCATATTGAACCCCAACAATTCTAAATAGACAAAGCAATGTTGAGAAAAAAAGACAAATTGTAGACATCACAATAATTAACTTTAAAATACAATACCTTAGTAATTCAAAATAGCATGATTTGGACATAAAAATAGATACATAAACCAATGGTTCAAAATTAAGAAACTAAAAGTAAGCCCATACACCCACGGCCATCTGGTCTTTGACAAAGGTGTTCAAAACACATTGGCAAAAGGACAGTCTCTTCAATTAATGATGGTGTGAAGACTGTATATCCCTTTGCCAAAGAATAAAACTAGATACTGTCTTTCATCATTATATAAGTAAAAATTGGTTAAAGTGTTAAAAGCATGACCTAAATCTAAGAAGGTAAATGGGGAAGAAAAAAATGGGAAATTCTTCAGGACATTGAAATGAACAGAAATATTTTGAATAAGATCTCCAAAATATAAGAAAAAAAGCAAAAGTACACTGATGAACTGATGAACGTAGTCTAATTCCAATTTAAGATTGGGAGCCATCACATCAAAAAGTCATGAGAAGTTAATTTCTGTTTTACTATAAATTACTGAGATTTCTAAATTTGTTTGGAATTCTTGCCCATGCTTTAAACTCACTCATGCCTGGGATTCCCTGACCAGATAACAACTCTCTCTGAAACCTCAGCAGTGCCCCATAAATTCTGATGTTGGCATCTGAAAATACTCCCTACCTTAAAATATTATACCATGTAGATCACTAATCTACTATCTGCCTTTGTATTATGCTTGTCAAAATCCTGTTAGCTGTAACTTATCAAGACAACCCCCTTTTGCAACTTTTTGTGCTTTAAAAACTTTTCCTGGAGGGCTGGGGGGCTGTTCTCTGACTGGGTTTTAGGAGAGACAGTCGCTGGCCAGCTTTTGTGTACACAATACAGGGTTGCTGTTAGTTGATTTAAAACTGAGTTGGTGGTCTTTTCTTGCATTGTGGTTCAACATAGACAATGTGATCACAGCTAACTGAAAGTCTTTTGCATAGTAATACAATTATTAGAGTGAACATGAAGCAAGCCAGAGAGTAAGGTGTATGTTCCTCTTAGTCTTGTTGGAGAGCTTTTTACATACGGTGTCAGCAAAAAACTTCTGTAGAAGGGCATTATCGTTGGTAGTTTCCTGTTTTCTGTAAATGTCAGGTTTGCAGAAAAAAACAAACACCAAAAACAACAACAACAAAAAAAAAAAAAACAAGAAACCAAAAACCTGTAAATGCCTCTGTCTAGTCTAAAAAATGATAGAACAAAAAACACTTGTCATGTAAATCTTCAAGCCCCTCCTCCCACTGATATAAAGTTCAAGGAATTTCTAGAGTCTTTGTCCAGAGAATGTTTTAGGCCATAGTTGCCCTCTGGACCCTTCAGTCAAAAATGTCCTTCCTGAAACTTCCTCAGATGTCCACACTTTCCTGTCCTGTCAAACAGACAATTTCTGGAATAGGATAAATTATTTCTAAACTATAATCTGACAAGTCATGAAAAGTTAATTTCTGGTTTACTATAAATTACTGTGATTTCTCAATTTGTTTGGAATACTTGCCCCCGCTCTGAACTCACCCATGCCTAGTTTCCCTGACCAGATAACAACCCTTTCTAAAACCTTAGTTGTGCCTCATAAATCCTTGCTCCCCCTTACCAGATAACAACCTACCTTGAAATATCATCCTATGTAGATAATTAGCCTACTGTATTCTTTGTATTATGCTTGTCAAAATTCTGTTATCTGGAAGTTCTCAAGACACCCACTTTTGCAATTTTTTTTTGCTATAAAACTGTGTTCCTGGAAAGCTGCGGTGCTTATCTCTAGCCTGGGATTTCTGGTAAGACAGTCACTGGCTGGCCTTTGTGTACACAAATACAAGCTTACTTTAATTTGATTTAAAATTGGAGTCGATGATTTTTTTGTGTGTGGGGAACAACACTCAGGCCTTTTTATATTTTATTTTGAGATGGGGTCTGGCTAAGGTGCTTCGGGCCTTGCTAAATTGCTGAGAATGGCTTTGAACTTGTTATCTCCCTGCCTCATCCTCTAGAGATACTGGGATTACAGATATGCAGGTATAGGCATGTGGAGCATGGTGGCACACACTTGTAATTCCAGTGGCTATGGAGGCTGAGGTCGGAGAATCACAAGTTCAAAGCCAGCCTCAGCAATTTAGCAAGGAACTGTTTTAGCAATTTAGCAAGGAACTGTTTTAGCAATTTAGCAAGGAATTGTTATTATTGTTCAAATAACAATAATAACAATAACAGAAAGGGATAATGATGCAGCTCAGTGATTAAATGCTCCCCCCAAAAGTATATTGAATCTCATTCTCAAGACCCATTTGTATCTTTCCATTTCTGATTTTGAAAATGCATTCAGTAGAATTGTCCATTTTGATGTCTTTCCTTCCATACAATATCTCAGCATCAATCTTACTTTTATTTATCAGTCTCCATCATAGAGCTCTATCTTCTTTCCTACAAGCTATTTCTCACTCTACAATTCCAGTATAGACAGGCCCTTCTGCTTGGAATGCTCTTTTCCTCTTGTAGGAGGCATGGAGCAGTGCTGCAGAGGGTATCAAACATGACAATGTAGGATATAACCAAGAGAATGAAGCAGACCAGGGACGGAAGCGAAAATGTCTAATTCTGCAGCTTTTTAAATGCCTGGGCTTATCCATCTCCTCTTCCGAGTTCACTGTACTTAACACAGGTAACTGTTCTGTCATCTTTCACAGGGCAGGACCAGAAATATATCATTAACAGTTTTTCTATTGCTTAGAAAACAGTATGGTACATAGTAAATATTTAGAAGCAGAATGTTTCAAAATTGACTGAATTGAGTTAAGAAAATAAGTCATGTTTTTTGGTAGAACACAAAAGGGTAAAACAGACATCATTTTAAATTTTAATTGATTAGATATTCTTAGAGAACTATTTGTGCAGTCAAGCAAATGTTTGATTTTTTTTTCTTTTTTTGCTTAGGATCTCTCTAACTTGCTGAAGCTTGCTTTGAACTTCAGATTTTGCTGTGTTAGCCTCCTGAGCCACCAGGATTACAGGTGTGTGCCCCAACAATGAGCAAATGTTTGAAGTATTAATTTCTAAATAAGTTCATATGTTTTATAAGAAAGGATATTTATTGGAACCATAGAGTAAGAAAAAATCCACTAAATTCAATGCTGAACTTTACCAAATAACCTTCACAAAGTTAACATAGAGTGATAAAAATCTTTTTAAACATTACACAAGTTAAAAAATGATTTTAAAAAATAAATGCCAAACACCATCTTCTGTGTTATATTAAAGTGTTCTAGTTTTACATATTAATACATTGAAATATCATACATTGTTAACATAGAAACATTATGTTTACATATTGCACACATTTTAAGACAAGCAGCTACATGGAAAACATATTCATATCTAGGCATTACATCTGTATTATGAACATTTCCATTTAAATCTTAAAGAAAAATATCTTAAAAATTCCAGTAATTTGGAGGGAATAATATTGATAATATTTTACATTTTCATTTTAATTATTTGAACAAGTATACAATAATGAAAACCTAAAAATAGCAGAAGAAATACATAAAAATTAGAGATCACAAGCAATATTTACCTGTCCAGGGAGAAAACACTATTCTGACTGCACAGTCTCTTAATGGCTCCTTTCATTTCCTGATTCCTCAGAGTATAAATCATTGGATTAAGAAAGGGGGTGATTATAGTGTAAAACACAGACAGAAACTTATCTACAGAATAACTATTGAATTGAAAAGCATAGATGAAGATAGCGGGGCCAAAGAAGAGGGTCACTACAGTGATGTGAGCAGAGAGTGTGGACACAGCCTTGGAGGAGGCCCTGGAGGAGTGCTGCCAGAGGGTGACGAACATGATGATGTAGGATATGACCAAGAGGATGAAGCACACCAGGGACAGGAGCTCACTGTCCACAATCACCAGGAGCTCCAGGACATAGGTGTCAGTGCAGGCCAGCTTGATGACCAGAGGGAGGTCACAGAAGATACTGTCCACAACATTGGGACCACAGAAAGGTAAACCCACCAAGAAAACCATTTGGCTTGTGGTATGAATGAATCCAATTGACCATGACAGAACCAGAAACCCAATGAGCATCCTGCAGTTCATGATGGTCTGGTAGTGCAAGGGCTTGCATATGGCCACATACCTGTCGATGGCCATAGCTATCAAGAGAGACATCTCACCACCCCCAAAGAAGTGCATAAAGTACATCTGGACCATGCAGCCCCACAATGAGATGGTTTTGCGTTTTCTAAGGAAGTCTGCAATCACTTTGGGAGTTGCAACAGAGGACAGACATAGGTCAAATATGAGAGATTTGCCAGAAGGAAGTACATGGGTGAGTGAAGATGATTATCAAATATCACAGAGATTACAATGAGGAGGTTCCCCACTACAATGGCTACATAGACAAGAATGAAGATGGTAAGAAAACGTAACTGAAGTTCTTGAGAAATTGAAAGTCCCAGCAGGATGAATTCAGAAATACTTGAATTTTTGTTTAGGATAGCCATTTATCAATTTTCATGAGTTTCTTAGATGTCATCTGGAAGGTGGAAAAAAACATAAAAAATGACAGGGACTAACAAGATACCAAGCCTAATCTTTACTTAAACATCTTATTTGTTATTTAGGGAGCCAACCCTTTTGTTAAGGTGACTGCTTTGTAGGTGTTCCTTGGTATTTTGTAGTCTGAGATATTTCACAGGGTAGAAATTGAGTAGAAACTGTGGTGGATACCACTCCACATAGATCAAATTTGTCCTTTGGTTAACATGAGACAAAGTCAGTAGAACATGCTTAAACCTTGTCTGTTTTCATGTTCAGTTCCAGGCAGACTGTGAATGAATCCTTAGTTTAGAATGATACAAGAGGTGTTTGAGAAGAATCAGAGGAATACATTTTTATATATGAAATCCTAAATATTACTTTTAACTTCCACTTTTTAAATTATTATTATATTTTTAAAGTTTTACTTTTTCCTGAATTCAAAAATAGGAACATAATCAAATTACAATTTTCATATAGATATGTTATCTATTTTACCTTCAAATAATGAGGAAACCATTGATTACTACTTTTAGTACTGCTAAATATAGCTGAATTTTCCACCTCTATAGTTTCGTAAGAAAGAAAATTGTAAAAAAAAAAAAAAATCTACAATATGTACTATGGTTCCATGAAGAGAACTAATAAGTTGCTAACCCCATATTTTGATATAAAGAAAAACATTGATAGAGTTACAGTAAGTTGAGATCAGACCATATTGCTGTGAAAGATTAAGTTTTTAGACTGAAACACTCTGATTCTCAAAAGTATATTAGCTTATCCCACACATTCCTAGCTCTTCAGTTTGTGTATCCAGTAAAGTAAGTGTATGTTGTCTATTCTTATTATGCAATTGTTGTAAAATTGGGTTAAAGACCATTTGTATCTGATATCCCTGTTTAACACGTTTTTCCATGTGGTGTTTGCATAGAAAAAACAAAATCATGGTCTTTAAGACCAGAATGTAGTGAAGTTGACTCCTATAGTCCTGTTCAGCTTTTCTCCCTCAAGGAAGTTAAAGAGTGAGACAAATCATTAAACTTTGCTAAGGTAAACCAAAAACAGAAATAAAGTATATGATGTATTGTTTGACCCATGTGACATCTGTTAGTACTTGTCCTCTTTGTACCAAGTATTTGCACAATGATTTTAACTTTCTTTAGCTTTTAACATTTTCAGGTATGGATATAAATAATAAACATTGTGTTACTAACTGAGGATGAGTCAGCTAAGCTAAATAAATTTTAAAAATATGAACACTTACATTTAAGAGACTAGGTCAGTGAACAGTCTATATCAGTCCAATTAGTTCAGCACATTCCTCGTTTGGCCCCTGGTTGCTCTGTTTCCTGAGTCTCATTCTTATTGTTGCTCAGCTGTATACCTTTATTTTGTCAGGGTCTAGACACAAACCTAATGAAAAATCATAAAAATTGAATCAAATGCATGTATGCTTTTATGCATTTTAACCTTTAAAATACAGTTAAGATTTTAGAGTATCATAATTTTAGCTACTGAAGTGAACATGTAACTATGTATATTTTTCCATGATAGTTAATATCATGAGGCAAATATTGTATCATTAAAAATGACCTGCATTCTAACCATTTTTTGAACCATGTTTGTGAAACCACCCTTTAAAGTAGCTTGAGAACTTCTAAAGTAATAGAATTTGAAAACAGAAAGCTTTCAATAGTTCTTTCTCACAGCTGAGAATTTTTACTCTGCTTTGTGCTCTCATAGTAAGACAATTGTGTTCTTTGAATTAAACCTTCTGCAGTTTTTTATACTTAAGTATGCAAGTAAGTTAATTTGCAGATGCAAATGGATCTGGCAAAGATCAAGTCTTAGACTTGACCTTTCATCATATTCTTGGCAGCTTAATAGGTTTTTCAAAAATATATTTTTAGTTGGAGGTGGACAAAATATCTTAATTTTTTAATTTACTTTTTTGTGTGCAGCTGAGGATCAAACTCAGTGTCTCACACATGCTAGGCAAGGGCTCTACCACTGAGCTACAACCCCAGCCTGTTAACAGGGTTTTAAATGTTGGGCATTTTTAGATTGTTGTCATAGGAAAATTAAAGTTCCTCATGTATTCCTCTCTATCATTTTTTTTTTAATTTTTCAAAATCTGTGCATTGTAATTACACAGAACATTGGGATTCGTTATAACATAGCAATACATATATACAGCACAGTTTAATAAATGTAATTATAGCATCAATATTTTATGGATGGTAACATATTATGATTTTTAAGCCATGAATCAGGCATTATATCTTTGTGGTTTTATTATTTATCTCTCTTGAAATGATGTCATCCCTAAAGACAGCAAAGTTACTTTCTCTATATCATATAATTATCCAAAGAATAAAATAATTCAATATAATCAGTATTGCTGAATAAGTCTAAAATACATAGATCTCTCATCTCTAAAAGCAAGACTTATTTGGTCTGAATTGATAATTTCTCAATTCTGCATACACATTGTTATGATGATTTTCATATTTTTATCCTGATTTTAGCAAGATAAAATTCATTTCATTTGAATTTCCTCATTTCATCTCTTCTATAAGTCCTGATTTCAGCATTTTAATCTTTATTTATGGACATATTTAACTCTGCACATTAGTGTGATAGATGTAGTAAGCCGGTTGAGTCACATAGATGAGGATTTTGTAACTTACCAGTTTGAAGTTGGACATCAAAGGTGAATCATTATGAAATCCTGGATGCTTAATCTTCATCATCTTTATTTTCTACTCTGGACTTGCAAAAGGCAACAGTATATAAATGTATCCCTGGATAGAAGGCATGAAGGAGGAATCTCATTTGATTGCTATTAGATTCCTCAGAGAATGGCAGTAAGAAAGCAATGGGGATTGTTAAAATAGACCATTTGACATTACAGAAAATGAGACACCATTTCTCCCCTATCAAATTGGTAATTCACTAAAGGCGAAAATCAATACTCAGGGGGTGTTGGAAAAGTATCACTTGAGGCAAATAATAAGATTTTTGTATGGTGGCTATTATTTTCTTTTATTTTTTACAATAAGTATCAATAATTGTTATACTAATACAAGATAAATGATTTATTCTAGATTATTTTAATTCTAAATTTTATCAAAAGTTGTACCAAGTGCTGTTTCCCATTCATTCATAGATCTGCAGACAAGTCTTGCTTATTTTAAGAAGACCATTCTGTCATATACTTTATATGTACACATACAAGTGTGGTACATATCATATTATGTGACCCAGAGTCTTAGCTAAATATATACAAGCTATTCAGTTGGTAGGGGAAAAAATAAATAAAAAATATTCCCATTTGTTTTAAAAAATTATCAAAAGTGAATTTTTCACATTTAAAATATTTTTTCTGAAATTTATAAATAAATAACTTTTAAATTAATGAGGTATGTTTTCATTACTGTAATTAATTGATTCCTCTAAAATTGTGCAATGTTTCCTTTATAATTTTTTAAGTTTACTGATAGACAAGGTTCTTCTTTGAGTTTATCAATTTTCTTCTATTTTTCTTTCTTTCTTTCTTTTTCTTTTTTTTTTTAAATAAACTACCATGTGTTTCATTCTTAGTCATTGTATTTTATACCAAATGTCAACATCAGGAAACTTCAATGCTCACATACTGATCTAATCATTTAAATTTTTCTTGTATATCTTAGTATTTCTTTATGAATAAATTCATTTTTATATGTCATTTCTTAAGATTTTCAATCATTATAGCATTAGAATTACAATAAGTGTAGGGAAAATGAACAACTGAAAAATTGAGTTTTTTCATGCAGAAAACATTTTATTGGTCTTTAAATACTTATCTTCTTTATACTTTATAAAAATTTTGTCATTATAATTTTCTCATAAATAAAATTTGGTATATTTCATATTTTGTTATTGTATTTAATGCTGTTCCTTAACATAATTTATGTTATCTGCAAATGTAATTATTCATATATTTAAGGGTTAAGTAGAAAAATTATAAAAATGTCTCTCTCCTTCTCTGTGGGGTGGGGATGAGTTCTTACTATGTTGCCCTGGTTGCTCTCCAACTTCTGAGCTCAAGTGATCCTCTTGCCTATAGAGTGGTGAGAATTTCAGGCATATGCTACCATGTGACTCAATCTTGAGCACATTTTGTCCAATGGGTCATTGTGTTTTTACGTTAAAGATAAAGCAATCTACAAATATTAAAATAGCTTTCATTTTATTTTCTCATTGCTTTATTCAATTAACTGGAAGTTTTAGAAAAAATTGAATAACTGTGATGATTAATTCTTTATGGCAGAAATTGCTACTTTTCCAATCATGATTTGTCCTTCTTCCTTGATAATTGAAACCAATTTCTTTGGAATTAATGAACTATATACTTTGGTGGGGTCTCAAACCCTGCCCACAAAGAGCCAGATTTTATCCACGTAGACCAATCAGAGCACTTCCATTTTCTCACAAGAGACCAGGTTAGCAATGCACATAGACCATGTGTCAGAGTTATACTGCTGAGTGCCTCCTTGCCACTCTCCCCTTAGTAACAGACATCTGAATTCATTTAGAACATATTTTACCATATTCCTTGCAAATAAAAATGGCAGATTACTTGAAAGCAATATTTTTGAGTGGCTATTTAGTGAAACTTCAGTATAGGGACTGGCTTGGTAGAGACTCACAGAGACTTTATCTCCCTCCAGCTCCACAATTCTCTGAGGGCTACTTAGTGAAAGCAAAATCACTGCACATATTTAAAAATGAAAAAATTTTGTTACTAAGCTGACAAAATGAGATTATAACCAGGGTACGTACAGGATATCCAACGTTTACCATCTGATAGCCCCTACCATATCTAAATTGGAGTGGGAAGAGAAGAAGCATTACCATAACCTCCTTCTGAAGACATGTGATTACATGTATACTATTCCAGGATAATTTCCTTAACTCAAATTTATAAACTTAATCACGTCATAAAATTATTTTTGCATTATAATGTAAAATATCCATAGGTTTGAGGATTAGAATATGAACTTTGTGAAGTATTCTGCTTAAAACAGTTTATGTGAAGAGTCAAAAATATGGTAATTTTTTCCACATAAGAATTGGAGCCATGGACCTGATACAACTACTTCTTCAGAAGCAGTGTGCTCCAGTGGAGGTGAGAGGTGCAGGGAAGGAGATACTTCTTCCTCTCTTCCTACCTCCCTTTATTAATCTTCCCATGACTCCCAATTGTGACTATCAGAAAGCCAGGGTCCAACTAGGCACTGGAAATTCAGTCTTCATGGATTAAAGCATCCTGTAACAGAGCAAAGCTGATAAAATGAAACAATGAAAATAATGGGCTGGAAGACAAATGATTTCAGACATTAAACAGTTCTTTTATTGTTCATTATATCTAGAATATAAATTAAAGATGTGAAATTCCTACAGGCATTTTGTGACATTGAGAATAGAAGATACATGCTATGAGAAAAAAAGGAGTTATCAGTCTTTGATGATTTTCTGTGTCTATAATACAAACACTGGAATTATATGGATTTGTTTCACACTAAGAAATAATTCTAATTTATTTATAACCAAAATCTTAGTTTATTAATAGCAGAATAACAGGCATGAATATGATTCTGGTTATGGATGTGTGAGACACAGTCACCTAAAATGTAGGTAATTTGAGTTTCCAATACTGTCTTATATGAGATGGGAGAAAAGCAGTATTTTCCCTTCCAGCATTAGGTCATTGTAAACCATCAAGATTGAGGACAAAAAAACTTCATTTAAAATAAACAAAAACCAAAATGCAGGATCTTTCCACATGAAATTTTTTTGCAGTCTATTCACAGAAAATGTGCTGGGACCTCACCCTAAACATTAAGGGCAAAGTATCATATTTTGCACTTCAATCGCTCCACTGTTAAGAAGAAGTTATGATGTCTGGTGGCAGTCTTTATGACCTGGAGGCAGTATATTCCAGTCTGGGAATATTGCTTTTAACCCTCTTATTGGACTGGAGGTCCAGGTTTTACTGGAACTTAATTCAGGAAAGTAACCTGAGAATTCTTATTACACAGTAAAATTAGCCTTTCCAGTATAGCCATATGTCTTTGGAAAACCTATGATACTAAAGTTATCTTTACTGAGAAATGCACCACATAAATTTTGACAAATCCTACTAGGAGAATTCCAGTGTAGATCCCTGGGATTATACAGCCTGACCACACTATGTACAGCAGAGAACTATAGATTATTTGACAATCATCTCCTAGGTATCTATTATGTTCTAGTATCCCTACCATTTGACTATAGTTTATCATAGGATCAGAGTTTTCCAGCATGATCTGGGTTCTGTGGCAGTAGTATCCATTAGAGAGCATCACAAAGGGGCTCTTAAATAGCCAAGGAGACAGGGTGATTGGGTCAGTTGACATCACCTGCTATGATTATAACAGCCAGAAAGAGAAGATATGCATAATCCCTACTCACCATGAGTGATCTTGCTTTTGGCCCAACAAGCATTCAACTGATTACCAGCAAACACCAACCCACACCACCTGTATGGCAGCGTTCCTTGAAGAGACTGACAAGCCACCAAAAAATAAGCAGGTTACATTGGCCCATTGCATTTTAGTTGAGACAATATTTATCTTCACAGAAATCAGGGTATGACTTGCTATGTTTCTCTTTCATGTCCATAGTCTTCTTTGTTATAAACAATATCTAAGGGCATATGATAAAAGAGAGTCCTTCTAGTACCACCAAATCAAAGCAGCCTATTTGCAGGAAAGGAAATGTGCAACAATTGGTCAGTTATCATGAATGTACTTGTCCTTTCACTTCTATATAACAGAATATACTGAGTTAACAGCACATTAGAATAGTCATTTATAGACAGAGGTAAGATATAGTGTTTTACACAATATCCTATATTGGAATGACATCATTAAGGATTGGGTGTAGACTCAGTCAGTGATAGTTATATATTACTGTATTCTCAATAAGAAGATTCTTTGGGCTTTGGAACAAACCCAGTTATTATCACTCTCTATAATCCATTGATGATTGAGCTATTTGTGCCTCTCTCCTATGGCATATAAATTCTAATTCTCATGCTTTCACTAGAAGACATAGTAAATGGTGTATAAAATTCAAATTATTGCTTACAATTAATGTTTTCTATTATATATGTGAATAGATTTACATACACGCTCATGTGCGCGCGTGCACACACACACACACACACACATCCTCAACAGAGGAAAAACAGTATTACTCTGAAAGGTTAATAATATTGAGAACTGTTTGCTAATCTTGTTCCCAGAATGGGCTGTCCCCAACTGCCAACCTGCAGAATGTATTCCCTTACCCGGTTGCACGCAAACTGCCCACTCGCCCTGACCCGTCAATGAACTTCCCTCCCTGCCCTCTCCAAGGAAAGTATATAAGCTCTGCTTAAACTGTTCTCAGGGCTCTTTGTTCTATTCAAGTGAGCTCTGAGCCCCAGCATGCTGGACCCCCAATAAACCCCTTGCTGTTGCATGAGACAGTCTCTTGGTGGTCTCTTCCTCCGACGCTCGCCTGACCCTTACATATGGAAATTCCACCGAGATTTGGCAGTGGTGGACGAAAGACCCCCAATGGGCTCCTCTCGGGGTAAGTAAGGTGCCTCTTTCTGGTTTCTGGTTTCTGGTTTTTGGTTTCAGGTTTCAGGTTAGGGCTTGGCAAAATGGCTATTGGTGAAGAGTGTGAGCTCTCTCCGATGGTGGCTGACAGACGTGTCACAGAGCCACAGGCCACATCCCTGGGGGACGCTCCAGAGGACTCGGGAAATCGAGGAACAATAGTCTCCTCAACTCGGTGATATTTTGTTTCGGATTCGGTATTGCCAGCCCATCGGGTTTTGCCGGCTACTCAGTCCTGGTCTCAATGTTGGACGTCCATTGCCTGTCTTTATTGTCTTGTCTTGTCTGTGTCGTATTCGTTGCTTTCACTGTTTGTGTATCTTTCATTATGGGACAGAGCACTTCAATGCCTCTGTCCCTGACCCTTGATCACTGGACCAAAGTCCGCTTAAAGGCTCAGAATCTTTCTTTTTCAGTAAAACGCTGGACTTGGCAGACTCTCTGTGCCTCAGAATGGCCCACCTTTGGAGTCGGATGGCCCCCAGAAGGATCTTTCACCTTCCCACTAATTCAAAAAGTCAGAGATATTGTATTTCAGCGCGGGCCACATAGCCATCCAGATCAACAGCCGTATATCTTAACTTAACAGGACCTCTGCAAATCTCCTCCTCCATGGGTGAAGCCTTTCCTTGTCCCTGCCCCCGCTCCTACTCCTTCCCCCACGATTCTATCTCTCAAACCCTCTGCTCCTCCTCCTCCTCCACCCTCTGTTCTCCCTGAGTCTCAAGATTTGACTCTACTGGACTCTCCTCCCCCTCCTTATCCCCTGCCCTCGTCCCCCAACCCCAAAACCCTCTAAGTGATTCCCCTGCTGCTGACTCAGCCCCTCCTCCCCTAGAGGAAACTGGCCCAGCTAATAGAACTCGCCGGCATTATCACACCAGCCTACTTGGGATGACTGCCAACAAATCCTAGGGACTCTCTTCATGACAGAGGAACAAGAGAGAATCCTCCTGGAAGCTAGGAAAAAATATCCTCGGACCAGATGGACGACCGACATAACTTCCCCTTGAACCAACCCAACTGGGACCCCAACACCTTTAAAGGTAGAGAGCATCTGTCCACTTATTGCTGGGCTCTAATGTGGGTCTCCGAGCGGCCGCTAGGTGACCAACTAATTTGGCCAAGGTAAGAAAAATTATTCAAGGACCTGATGAATCTCCCTCTATGTTTCTAGAGAGAATTATGGAGGCATATAGGAGATATACTCCTTTCGATCCTCAGGCAGAGGATCAAAAAACATCTGTCACGATGGCCTTTATTGGGCAAGCTTCCCTGGATATTAAAAGAAAGTTACAACACTTAGATGGATTACAAGATATGACTTTGAGAGATTTAGTCAGAGAAGCCGAGAAGGTATACTATAAGAGAGAAACTGAGGAAGAGAAGGAACAAAGGAGGGAGAAAGAAAGGGAGCAAAGGGAGGATGAGAGAAGCAAAAGACAGACTAAGGCATTGACTAAGGTCCTGGTCACAACAAGAAATAGGCCAAAAATTAAGAAACAGGGAGACAGGAAGGGATACCTGGGCCCACGCCAGAGGCCACCCCTGGCCTCAGATCAATGTGCCTACTGTAAAGAAAAAGGACAGTGAGCCAAAGAGTGCCCTAGAAAGAGACAGCCACTCCAGCCAGCCATTCTGACTCTAGAAGATGACTAGGAAAGTCGGGGCTCAGATCCCCTCCCTAAGCTCAGGGTAACTTTTGAAGTGGAGGGGACCCCAGTAAACTTTGAAGTGGATCCAGGGGCAATATACTCAGCCCTTAAGGCCCCATTGGGCCCTCTATCAAATAAAAGGTCTCTAGTTCAAGGGGCTAACAGCAATAAATATCGGGCTTGGACAACTAAGAGGACCATGGACCTGGGGAAAAGAAAAATCCATCACTCCTTCCTAGTGATCCCAGAATGCCCGGCCCCATTGATGGGCAGAGATCTGCTCACCAAGCTCCGGTCCAGAATAACTTTTAACCCTGAAGGCCCCCAAATGGAATTTCTTAATCCTTCAGTAAAAACTCCTATAGTCACAGCTTTAACTATGTCAATAGAAGATGAACATTAACTCTTCACACCCCCAAGACTGATCAAACAGGCAAGCTACCCCAGAACTGGATAACAGATTACCCAGATGCCTGGGCAAAAACTGCTGGGTTAAGCCTAGCCATGAAACAACCTCCAATAACAGTGGAGTTAAAAACCTCAGCCTCCCCAGTTAATGTCAAACAATATCCTCCGAGCAAAGAAGCTAAAGATGGGATAAGGCCCCATATTCAGAAATATCTGGCCTTAAGGATCCTAAGGCCCTGTCAATCGGCCTGGAACACTCCCCTGCTACCAGTAAAAAAAGCCAGGAACCGGGGACTATCTCCCCATTCAAGACCTAAGAGACATCAACAACAGAGTGCAGGACATTCACCCCATGGTACCTAATCCATACAATCTGCTTAGCACTCTGAACCCTGAGCGAAAATGGTATACTGTTCTGGACTTAAAAGATGCTTTCTTTTGCTTGCCTCTGCATAAAGATAGTCAGTTGCTGTTTGCTTTTGAGTGGGTAAACCCAGAAACCGGAACGTCTGGTCAACTAACTTGGACCAGACTCCCACAGGGGTTCAAAAACTCCCCCACTCTCTTTGATGAAGCCCTCCACAGAGATCTCAACAACTTCATAACTACGCACCCCGAAGTCACCCTGCTTCAATATGTGGATGACCTGCTACTGGCAGCCGACACCAAGGAAAACTGTGAGTCTGCGACCCAAGCACTATTATCCGAGCTTGCTCAACTCGGATATAGAGCTTCTGCCAAAAAGGCCCAAATTTGCCAGCAAGAAGTAATCTTCCTGGGCTATTCCCTTAGGGGCAGTAAACGATGGCTCACTGAGCCCAGAAAACAAACCATTGTGCAGATACCACCCCCATCTAACAGGAGGACAGATGAAGAGGCTAAATTGGCAGCCCTAAATGGATTAACCATGTTAACACTTTCCACACCAGGGGAAAATAAGTCAGGAGATTTAACTAAGTGGGAGCACCCCTACAACTTAACATCTAAGGACACTAACACTGAACTCCTCGACTTCACTGAGCCCAGCCTGCAATTTCAAAAAGCCCTACACTACATTAAAAATGTACATCAACTCACTCACCTTGGTTCAAAGAAACTGCAGGCATTACTGAAAGATCAAGAACAGAGTTTTCCACTAACTGACTCACAGCAAAAGGAAATAGCTGAACGGGTAACAAAAGCCTGTTGGGTCTGTCAATTGGTTAATGCTTACCCTTCCAAGCTTCCTGCAGGAAAGCACCTACAAGGAACCAGACCAGGACAATTCTAAGAAATGGACTTTACTGAAATTAAGCCAGCAAGGTATGGACTTAAATATCTCCTAGTCTTTGTAGATACATTTTCAGGATAGATTGAAGCCTTCCCCACAAAAAAAAGAAACGACGCAAATGGTGGTCAAGAAGATCCTGGAAGACATTTTTCCAAGATATGGCCTGCCTAAGGTAATAGGGTCTTATAATGGACCGGCATTCGTGGCCCAGGTAAGTCAGGGGTTAACCAGGACCCTGGGGATTAATTGGAAGTTACATTGTGCTTATAGACCCCAGAGTTCAGGACAGGTAGAAAAAAATGAATAGAACCATTAAAGACACCTTAACGAAATTAAGCTTAGAGACCGGCATAAAAGATTGGACTATGCTCCTGCCTTATGCACTGTTTCGTGCAAAAAATACTCCCTCTGTTTCTTTGTGTAACCTCACCCCTATGAAATTCTCTATGGTGCCCCTCCTCCAGTAAGGGACCTAACCCCAACTCTAAGACCTAACGATTCCTTTCACACCCCCTTGCTTGACAGACTTAAAGCTCTAGAAAGAACCCAGCAATACCTATGGAAACAGCTGGCCACTGCCTACAAACCTGGGGACGAAAGGACTCCACACCGATATCAAATGGGAAACTTTGTCTATGTAAGATGACATCAGATGTCATCCCTGGAACCCCGCTGGAAAGGACCATAGCAGGTGCTACTTATAACACCTACAGTGGTAAAGGTAGATGGAATCACTTCCTGGATCCATGCCTCTCATCTCAAGCCTGCGCCCTGTCCAGAATCTGGCTGGAAACTGAAAAAGACTGGTAACCCTTTCAAATTACATATTCACCGTGTGGATAGGGCTATAGACTCTCCCCTTGACCACCAATAGTCTTAACCCTCATCAGCCCGTTCAGCAACGATGGCTGATCACAAATCCTACTAGACAAGAAATATGGTTTATCTTGCATACCGCCCCCTTAGGGACCTGGTGGCCATCTCTCCACCCAGACATTTGTCAGCTGGCTATAGGTCTTTCCTATTGGGATATCCCTGATGAAGAGGATCCCACTAAAATTCCATTAAATCCCTTCCGTACCATAGATAATGAAAACAAACATTATGGATGTAGGAACACGCGAGCCAGATGCAGGTTGGCTAACCTAAATTACTATGTTTGCCGGCAGACTATCAAAGCCACAAACAGTCACAGCTGTGTGGGGGAAAAGCCGACTTCTTCTGTAAGTCATAGGGATGTGAGCATACAGGGGCTGCCTGGTGGAACCCAAACTCCTCATCAAATTCAGTACACAGCATTGGCCATATTACCAATTAGATAACCAAAACTGATGACCCCCAGAGGGGTCTCTAGATCCTCAAATTCTGCATGACCTTTTTAACTTCTGCAAGTGCTCAAAAGGATGGAAGGAGATTCCCCTATGTGGAGGCCTTTTCCTTCCTTTGCTCACATCCTAAACTATGCTTCTCCAATAGATCCTCACCCTTAGCCTTCTGCTCCAGACTCTCTGCTGTCACTCCCACCTCAGCAACCTGATTTCTCCCCTCCAGTTACTAGATCAAAAACCCAAACCTCCGCCGGTTCTCAGACCATTGCCCCCTTGCTGAGGTAACAGGTACTGAGGTACCCCTCCACCCACTCACTCCTCTCTTCTTCTGTCATTGCCCACACTGGGTCCCACCAGGTCCTCTTACCAGCTAACCCAAAGCTCAAACCAGCTGAGGAGAGCCCTCAGACCCCTCTCCAAGATGTAATGAAAATGGCCTTTAAAATTGCTTTGTCATCACTGAAAACAAGTTACTAAGAATTTAAAGTCCCTCACAGGCTTCTTGGGATACTCACTCCTATCTTCCCCTCTACTCTACCTGTTCTACTACTCAAGTTTTTGTTGCTAGGAAAATCCCAAACCCCTTTCCCATTATCCACAGAGCTGCTCTCAGCCCCGCCTTCCCCGTCTTCCCCCTCTGTACCAAGCCCACAGAAAAATCTTAACTGACCTTCTCCAGAAGTCTTCACCATGGCTGACTTTAGGACTTTCAGCAAAAGAGTCCCTATAAAAGAGTTCAGTATAGATAAACTTCCTCTTTTCATGTTGCCCTGTTTTACTTGGCCACTGGCTAGAAAAATCAGCACTCCTAAGCTAGATACCCCCTTACTAGTTTTTCACAAAATATGTGAACAAGGCCTCTGGCCTTGAGCTGGGGCTTCACAGAGATGGCTACATTTCTAAGATAAAGAAGTTACCAACTGGGCTCCATAAGAACAGCTGGCAGGGGGACAAAAAAAAAGGGAAGAAAAAACTCTCCCCCTCCCAGGTGTCCTTGAAAAGTTAACTTGCCCAGAACAGAAGAAAAAGCAGAAATAAAAACCGCTTTTTATAAACTTCTGCAGACTGTGAACTTCTGAGCCCCTTCCCTTACATGTTGGGTACAAAATTCTGAAACTACCTAAACTTGGGGTTCAGGGGATTAATTGATTACAACAGCAGCAATGCCCTCTGAATCCGATTGCAACCAAATAGGACTGTTTCCCTGTCTTCAGTACTATCTTAGGTGCCTTGCCTTGTCCGTCCCTACAACAGTATAATTCTATATACTTAAACATTGTTTATGTTTTCATAAAATGATCAACAGATGTAATTAATTATGTAATGGTGCAGATGTTTCCCAGTGTGCATCATGACGCAGGTTCATTTGAAGATCAAATAGGAGGGCATACAACCCGGTTTCGCCAGGAACCTGTATCCCTCACTTTAGCCATCCTATTAGGAATAGGAATTGCTACAGAGGTAGGCACAGGAACCACTGCCCTGGTCCATAGGACACAACAAATGACCCAATTAAAAGCAGCAATAGACCAAAACTTAAAAGATATTAGAAACCTCCATCACAGCTTTGCAGGAATCTTTAACCTCTCTCTCTGAAGTTGTTTTACAGAACAGGCGAGGTTAGACCTCCTCTTCATGAGAGAAGAGGACCTTTGTACTGCATTGAGGGAAGAATGTTGTTTTTATGCCGACCATACTGGAGTTGTAAAAAAATCTATGAG
Organism: Marmota flaviventris; assembly: GCF_047511675.1. Lineage (NCBI taxonomy): Eukaryota > Metazoa > Chordata > Mammalia > Rodentia > Sciuridae > Marmota > Marmota flaviventris. The sequence goes on along the minus strand of NC_092499.1, from coordinate 81,484,857 downwards.
TAAATTAAAAAGACCCCTTGAAGAGCACCAACGAGAGAGAGAAACCCAAAAAGAATGGTTTGAGTCTTGGTTCACACAGTCCCCCTGGTTAACTACGCTTTTATCAGCCCTGGCCGGTCCATTAATAATCCTCATATTATTGCTAACTGTAGGACCCTGTTTGCTCAACTGTGTAATTTCTTTTCTCCAAGCTCAAATTGGACAAATTAAACTTATGGTAATCAGACAATAATATACCCCACTAGCAGACATAAAATGTGACACCCCCCAATGATCACTTTTATGATTAAAAGTAGCCAGAAGAAGAAATGAAAAATGAAAGGTTAATAATCTTGAGAACTGTTTGCTAATCTTGTTCCCAGAATGGGCTGTCCCCAACTGCCAAACTGCAGAATGTATTCCCTTACCCTGTTGCACGCAAACCGCCCACTGGCCCTGACCCATCAATGAACTTCCCTCCATGCCTTCTCCAAGGAAAGTATATAAGCTCTGCTTAAACTGTTCTCGGGGCTCTTTGCTCTATTCAAGTGAGCTCTGAGCCCCAGCATGCTGGACCCCCAATAAACCCCTTGCTGTTGCATGAGACAGTCTCTTGGTGGTCTCTTCCTCCAACACTCGCCCAACCTTTACAACTCGAAAGTTAGAGTGCAGGAGTGCAGTAGGGATATGAGAGAGATTCCACAGAGTGGCATGCATGGAGAACTAGTATGGACTTATGAAAAAGATAATGAAGCGCATGGTATCTACCATCCTGTTCTTCTCAGTTAAGATTAACCATGCTGGGAGCCATCTGTGAACTCTGCATGAACCAAATCTGCATAGAAGCCAATGGATAGGAAAGTCTGGTATTTGTGAAGTTCAAGCAGCAATCCTGCTGTTTTGAGACTGCCCACTACATAGGACTGCCTACCCAGCTCTGTCAGGGTCAGCATATTACCTGAGATGGGGTGACCTGCTGGAGCCACACAGCCACACAGCCTCTCAGAGATGGTATGGCTTTCCAAGATGACAATCAGCCTGTTTGCTGCAAGACCCTTGCCACATGGAGAAACAAGACTTCTCCTGCTGAAACCTCATCCCTACCTTTGATGTACTCACCCTTAAATAAAGAAACTGAGCCACTTTCTGGTTGTTCAGTTCCAGCTCCTATGAGGACTGGAGGATCTATCAGGCACTCTGCTTCCTCTTTGATCTAATTTATGGCTGAGTCTTAATCTTTATTAATTATTTCAAACTCTTTTTTGCAGGTGTCTTACACCTTCTGAGCAAGAAACTACCCTGGCTGGGTGCTGACTGCCCCGCAATACAACCATAAACGAGAAGGCCATCACATGGCAAGGAAAGAATAAGCAAGAGTCCCCCAGCAATTCCCACTATTTCCATGGACAAATAAAGAATTTACTGTGGACAACGTTGTGACCCTTACAACACTGAGCCCAGTTTTGGAATCTACTGCATTAACCCATGAAAGATCCCAGTTCACATGGTGCCACCCCATCCAGTATTCTGCTACATGGTGCCATCCTGAGACCACACTTGCCGCGTCCAGCTAACGGAGCCCAGTCCGGCGAGGGATGGCGGGGTTAAGAATACACAGGACACCAAGGTTCTTCATCCAGGAGGAAGCGTGTGTGCTTTATTGCCAAATTTGTTCCCCTTATATATCTTTTTAACAGCTGCGGGAAATCACTCAAAAGTGAGGAAGGAAGAGTAATAACTGTGTCCTTGGGTTACCGTCATGTCACCGTCCCCTATCAGGAGGCTCGAACAGGTCAAGATGTTCCCGAGAGACACATATGCTCGAGGCAGATAAACAGGGAACCGCAAGTCCATGTCAAGGCCTTGTGAGCTGGCCACATTGACATGCATAACAAAGAACTGGGGGTTGAGTCCCCAGGGGCCAGGGCGGGCCTGCTACCAGCAAGTCCCCCTTTTTTGTTTTTTGCATGTCAATGGGAATCAAGTAGCCCCTGTCTTAGGTCGTCTACCGCCCCTGCACTGCTTACCCATCTCTGGGGAGGCCCCATTCCCCTGGCTTAGGTTGCAGTGCAAGCGTGGAAGTTGCCTGTCACTGGGTACTACAAGATCAGCTCTTGTCCTACGTAAACGGACACTTTTCAGTTAGGATGTCATGGCCAGCAGGACACAACTGCGGATCCCAGTCATCATCTTTGCCAGTGGGATAGCTATGACCAGGGAGCTTTCTGAACGTAAGGGTCTGGGATGACAGCACCAAGTCGGCAGGGTAATTAGGGACCTGGGCAAAAGCAGGCATACATAGGAGGGCTCAGGTATTGGCTCCTGTCCAGTTACATCTCATCTCCGGATGGGTCGTAAGTACACCTCGTGGGCGGAGTCGTCCATCTCCAGGCGTTGGTAGTGAACCTGTATTGGCTTGGAGGTTAAAATGTTAATCTGGTCCTTAATGAATTGAGTTATCCTGTTTGCAACACTAGGTCCCAAGGTTGCAATCAAAAGAAGACCCAGTAAGGGCCCCAGGAGGGGAAGAAGGTAGGGCAGGAACCCATTCATCCCAGTCCAAAGAGGGTTCTTGAATAATTCTTTTCTCCTTTTCTCTAGGTCTTCTTGAAGCTCCTTGATTTTAGTGCAAATTATGCCCGATTTATTGGCATAGAAGCAGCACCTTTCTCCTAAGGCTAAACAGATTCCCCCCTGATTGGCAGTCAGTAAGTCTAAACCTCGCCTGTTCTGAAGAAATACTTCTGCTAGGGAGTCTATCTGGTCTTGTAAGTCTTTAATGGTTCCCGACAGGGTTTGCACATCATCTATAAGCTGTTGAGATAGGCGGCGGTAAGAATGTATAGCCGTACCCAATCCCGCCGTGCCTGTGCCCACAGAAGCGGTTATTCCAAGGCCAACAAGGAGTGGTAAGGCCTGAACAGCTCTCTTGTGTCTTCTAACTAGGGTGTCTAGGCTGGGGATGGGCAGGGGCTCATCCCCAGGGACAATGGTTATGTCAGGGAGGAGCAGGGTGAGAACGCAGACACCTGTCCAATTTGTAGGGAGCCTGGGAAAAGCTAAATTTCCACCACACATAAAAACTGTACCATTAGGGGGACAAATGGGCGGAGTAGGTGAAGAGTAGTTCTTTACTAATGAGCAGTTCCCAAAGGAAGAGACTCCAACATCAACATCATAGGTATTATTTTGCATCATGCCCAGAAGGCAAGACATAAAACCACCTAGAGGCTGCACCTTAAAGGGTAGCCCAGATTGACATGTGTTGTCATCATCAATGGTATAATTAATGGGGACCGCCAATGGCATGACGGCACCTGCCATCATGCAGAGCCAGCAATCACCAGCAAGGGTAGGATTGGAACTGTTAAGTAAAGAAAAGGTAGTTTCTAGGATATCTAATGTATTGGCATCTAAATCAGGAAGCTGGGATTTGGGCAATATCAAGGGGTGGTATGTAGGCTTAGGGATCTCCGGCTTTAAAAGCTTAATCACCTGAAGGTGTTTGATAGCATCAGTAGGTCCCCCTCCATCAGAGACTCCGATGGGGGCATGCATGGGCCAGCAGGAGGGTTTACCCACGACGCCCTCAAATCCCGCCTCCTTTAACAGAGTCGTGATGCCTTCTCCTCCCCGGTCACCAAGAAAAGGAATAAAATTATAAGTGGTCCCCCTTTCTCCATGGGTGTTAGTTAGGATGGCCTCAAAATACTGTTTTCCTTAATTATTAACACAAATTGAGGCTGATGTATAACAGGAGATGTGCATCGCCGGGGTGTAATGACAAGTGGCAGAACAGCTTCCAAGAGTCTCAGTCGGATTAGGGACAACAAGTCCAGGCTTATTAACACATACCCATTTTGGTTGCTCAAATCCTCGGATGTTTTGATTGAGTTCAGCCACCATGTAGGCTACTTTAGTCCCACAATCAACGCTCTGGATATAACCAGAGGGGGCCGAGTGCCGGGGCCCTCCCTTACACTCACAAGGGGCTCCAAAAAGATATTCATGAATATTCCCAGGTGGGGGGTCAAGCCCTCCTTCAACAAACCTGTCCAGAAGGAGCGCCACAAGCGGGGTCCAGCTCATGAGGTGTGTCTCGGCACTCACTTGAAGGGGTGAGAACAACAGCGGCAGGATCAGCCATCTTGGGAACTTCATTATGTCTTGAATTTTCATTCACCGGTCTGGTGCAGCGCTCCGGGATCCAAATGGGTTTTTCCGTCCCTGGAGGGAAGACACATACAGCTCCTCTCACTCTAGCCAAGAGTGGAGCAGGGGGTTGCCACTTCCCTGTAGCCAGATCCTTCCATCTTATCTGTGCTTTTTGTATGGTGGGAGGGGAAAAGTGACGCTGCGCCGCTGTACGGCCTTCGGCGTCAGTGAGCAAAAAATTTAAAGTGAATAGAGTTATATTTAATAGTGCATGTGGTCCCTGACAACTCTGGTATATCTCCCCCTCTTTTGTTTTTTGCAAATAGGTTTTAAGATGTTGATGGGCCCGTTCAACAATGGCCTGTCCTTGGGGGTTATATGGGATTCCTGTTTTGTGTATAATATCCCACTGTGAGCAAAATTTTTGGAAGGTTTGACTAATATAAGCTGGGCCATTATCTGTTTTTATACATCGAGGGGTTCCCATAAAGGAAAAGGTTTTAACATAGTGCTGTATCACATCCTTAGCCTTTTCTCCTGAATGTAAAGTAGCGGAGATAAAACCAGAGAACGTGTCTGTACTGACATGCACAAAAGACAGTTTTCCAAAACTAGGAATATGAGTTACATCAGTTTGCCAGATGTCATTTGGCTGAAGGCCCCTTGGGTTGACTCCCAGAGAAGGGGAATGGATAAAAGGTGCACAAGTAGGACATAGGGAGACAATTTTTAAAGCTTGATCCCGGGAACATCCTGAGCGGAAGCGCAAAGTTTGTGCGTTTAGGTGAAATTTATTATGAAGTTGTAGGGCCTTATCATACTCAGTTATTGTATATATAAAATTAGTGGCATGTGTGGCAGCATCTGCCATGGCGTTGCCCGCCGCCAGAGGACCTGGAAGTCCGGAATGACTTCTAATGTGACCTATGAAGAGGGGGTCTGCCCTAGCCCATATAAGAAGCTGCACTGTTTGTAGTTGATCCATGATAGTGGATTGTTTTCCAATATAAGGTGCCGTCTCAATCGCGGAGGCGAGCCTAGCGATATAGAGACTGTCTGTGAAAACATTAAGGGGCACCGAGCTATAGGTCTGTAAGGCCAATATTAAGGCTGCAACCTCCGCTTTTTGGGCCGAACAATCGGCCACTCTCTTGCAGATGACTTGGGTCCCATCTGAAATGACAGCAAACCCATTTTTGGCCCCGTCAGTGAAGACGGTTTGTGCCCCTGGGAGAGGATCCTTTTTTAGGATCTTTGGGAAAATTATTGGACACGTCTTTAGACTTTAAAGGAGCCTGCTTTTAGGGTAGTGATTGTCAACCTGTCCCATGAAACTACAGAAGAAAAGACACCAGAGATCATGTTCCTGTCTTAATTTAGAAAGAATGTCTTGATTATATGGTAATATGAGAACATCAAATGTTTTCCCAAACAAGGCATCTCCTAGATATTTTGCTTTCCAAACTAATTGTATTACCAGATCATGGAAAGGTATCAAGACCAGGGAGGGGGATGCAGGTAAGTGAACCCAATAAATAGGACCAGTCTGCCAAAAGACTCCAGTCGGGGTGAGTTTTGATGGCAGAACAATGAATAACAAGGACTGGGAGTAGTCCACCTGCATCACCTGCATCTCTTGTAAGGCTGTCTCTATCAATCTAAGCGCCTTCAAGGCTTCTGGAGTAGGTTTTCGTGGGGAGGTGGGTGAGGGGTCTCCTCTCAAAAGGTCATACAGGGGTTTAAGTTCACCAGTAGGGACATGGAGGGAAGGCCGCAGCCATTGGATTTCCCCCAGAAATGTCTGCCATTGGTGCAGGGTTTTGAGCTGGTTCACCTGAAATTGAGGCCTCTGGAGAGTGATCCCTACCTTGTTAATAGTATATCCTAGGTAGTAATAAGGATACTGAATCTGCACCTTCTCTGGGGCTATAATCAGTCCGACCCCCTTTAACAGGGACTGGAGGACTTCATAAGACCGGAAAAGTGCTTTCCTATCAGGGCCTGCCAACAATATATCATCCATATAATGGACGAGGTAAAAGTTTGGGAATTGTTGCCTAAAGGGTTGCAGAATTTTTGCTATAAAGTACTGACACATAGTAGGGCTATTGGCCATTCCTTGAGGTAAGACAGTCCATTCAAACCGCTGATAGGGTTCCCTAAAATTTATTGAAGGTAAAGAGAAAGCAACAATTATTAACTCCCTGTGGTAATCACCATCAACCACACCTGTAAGAATTCTGAGCCCTTTATGTAGAGTGCTGCCCCTTCCCAGTATCAGTCCCACAGTTCCCTCCGGCAAAGGGCCAAAGGCTCCAGTCGGCAGGGTCTGGGGACCCATCTGCGGAGTCAGTACTGCTCGGGAGGTGGAACTGAGGTCCAATCCTGCACTTCCCGGCATTCCCCTTGGGAGCTCCCAGATAGAAAGGGGTTGGTCTGAGCAAAACGTTTGCAATCCTGGGGGGCCAGGTGAATAGATCTCGGTGGGAACCTCCAGATGCCGCGTCCGGCTAAGGGAGCCGAGTCCAGCGAGGGATGGCGGGGTTAAGAATACACAGGACACCAAGGTTCTTCATCCAGGAGGAAGCGTGTGCGCTTTATTGCCAAATTTGTTCCCCTTATATATCTTTTTAACAGCTGCGGGAAATCACTCAAAAGTGAGGAGGGAAGAGTAATAACTGCGTCCTTGGGTTACCATCACGTCACCATCCCCTATCAGGAGGCTCGAACAGGTCAAGATGTTCCCGAGAGACACATATGCTCGAGGCAGATAAACAGGGAACCGCAAGCCCGAGTCACACACATATGCTCGAGGCAGATAAACAGGGAACCGCAAGCCCGAGTCACGGCCTTGTGAGCTGGCCACATTGACATGCATAACAAAGAACTGGGGGTTGAGTCCCCAGGGGCCAGGGCGGGCCTGCTACCAGCACACACTAACCTGAAGAAGTTGCTAAGTAAACCCATGCACCTTTCTCTGCCTCCTATTAAACAACTGAAGATCTTACCCACCAACTCACATCTTCAGGAAGCAGGTGGACAGCCTACCATGAATGGATTGAGCTGCTGAGTTTCATGAAGTCTCTGCACAGTCCTCAGACACAGATGAATACTCCACCTGGGTACACTCATGCAGTTCAGTCGTTGCATGGCCATCAGATACTGACAAGTGCCCCATCCCCACTGTTGGGACCACTGAACTCAATGTGTACTTGGACGATCTTATCATACCCACCCCCATGCAAACCTTGAAATCTGAGAACTGCATTGCCTCTATTATTATACAAGTTGTTCCTTATCTGCTGGGGCCTAAGGAAGTGGACATCATACCACATGAACCTGAAAATTGTTGAGTGCCCCCTACCCACAACCATATCATACAACACACAGAGAGGAATCCATTTTGTATGAGAAATCCACATCTCAGCCTAGACCAGATGCTTACTGTTATCACCAAAGTTGATTACAAAAGGAGAAGCTACATGAAAATCACAGTTCTGTTCACACTTTGAACCAAAGTTTATATTGCTTCCCAATTGACATTATAGAACACATCACCAGCCTAAAGTGTTTTACTACAAAAGTCACTCTATAATATTAGTAAAAGCAAATATCAATATAGATAAACAAGAAACATGAAAAAGAAAGATAACATGATACCTGATAATAGTCTAGTTCTAGATCCAAAAGCAAAATAAATCAGTGAATTGCCTAATACTGGAAAATATTCATTTTAAGAAAAATCAATGAAGTACAAGAGAGTATGGAGAGATAATTCAAAGAAATTAGGAAAATAATTAATGATTTTAAAAAGCTAGTGATCATAAAAAAGAACCCCAAACTCTTGGAGCTAAAGAATAAATAAGATAAAATAAAATAAAAAATAGGGTTGGGAACCTTAACAAAAGACGAAGTCATACAAAATAAAGAATTTCAAAGCTTAAAGAGAGAAGTTTTTTTTTTAAAAAAAGAAAACTAATCTATTTAGATTAAAAAAAAAAACCTTTGAGAAAAAAATTAATAATAATAAAGAAAAGGGAATTAAAACAACTTGGAAGATTTTTGAGATATGAAACATGATATACAAACAATTGCATTATGGAGATTCTAAAAAGGAAGAGAATAAATGAAGTAAAAACTTATTTAATAAAATAATATCTAAATAATTCCTTCATTTTGGAAAAGATAGAAATATCCATATCAAAAGAACTTAATGGATCCAGAATAGATTTGACCAAAGTGGTCATCTCCAAGGCTTAGTATAATCAAACTGTCAAAAATAAAAAGCAAAGGCAGAAATCTAAAAATAGAGAAAGTTTCAAGTGATCTTTAATGGAATCTTCATTAGACTAAGATGAAATTTCTCTGGGTAAACTTTATAGTTCAGGAGAAAATGGCGTGGTATTTTAAAAATTCTGAAAGAAGTAACTGAAACCAAAAATATTATACCCAACAAAGCTAACCTTCTGACATCAAGAAGAAATAAATTCTTTCTCACACATGCAGAACTGGAGAGGATTCAACACCAGACTATCCTTACACCAAACTTCAGGACATCCTATTGCTGTCTCTAAGAAATAATTCACCAGTAAAGACACACATAAACTGAAACAAAGCGAGGTAAGGGGTTTTATTTCCATGCAAATGGAAATAAAACGTTAGCAGGAATAACTACACTTACATCAAACAATACAGATTTGAAGTAAAAAATGTCAAAATAGAATGTCTATATAATGATAAGGAATCAATACAAGAAAGAAAATTATATATATATATATATATATATATATATATATATATATATATATATATATACACATATATGTATACACACACACACACACACACACACACATATATATATCTGCAATTATGAAGAACCCAATTTTATGAAGAAAAGATAATTAGATCTAAGAAGAGATATGTTTCAACAGAGTTAATGACCATACATTCATCAAGGAAAAGATTGTTCAGAAAAAAAATCAACAAAGGAACATTGTAGATAAACTATATGGTATATCAAGTAGACTAATGTATATTTGCAGAATATTTCACCAATAGCTGCAGAATATATTTTCAGATCAGCAAATGGGATTTTCTCCAGCATGGCCAATATGTTAGGTCACAAAACTAATCTTAATAAATTAAAAAATCTTGAAATCATATCATATATCTTCTCTGACCACAATGGAATCTGTCCAAATAGCTAGATATCAACAACAGATAATTTACAAATAGTACAAATACATGAAAATTAAGTGACTTGCTCTTGAATGAACAATGACACATGAAAATATTTTTAAAAATTTAGTATTTCCTAAAAAATCAAAATAAAAGGAAGAACAGCATATCAAAACACAAGATAATGCAAATGCAATGCTAAGAAAAACTTTCAAAGCAATAAGCGTATATGTCAAAAAAGGTAAATTGTTCAATTAAACAATCTAATGTTGAAAAGAAAAAAAAGCCTAAAATTCATAAAAAGAAAATAAATTAACAAAGATCAGAGGAGAGACATATGAGAGACCAAAAAGAATACAAAAGTTATCAAAGTAGAGAGCTGCTTTTAAAATGCATTTTTAAAAGCACAATTTTTAGCTAGATGAATCAAGATGAAAAAGAGATTACCTAAAAACAAAGATACTAAAACAAATGCAAATAAACACAAAGGAGAATGAGGGACTGCTATGAACAGCTATTTGTCAATAAATTTAAAAATCCAGAAGAAATATATGAATTTTTACATACATATAACATAGTGATATTGAACTGTAAAGACACAGAAAATGAAAATTAAAAAAAAAAAAAAAAAAAACAGAAAATGACCAATGCCAAGATTGAATTAGTAGTAGACTTCCAACAAGCAAAATCCTGGGACTGGATGGTTTCACTGCTGAACTATACAAAATCTTCAAAAGAGAGCTGATATCAACTATCTCAAACTATAAGAAAAAAGTAGAAAAAGAAGGAAATCTTCTGAGCTAATTCTATTAAACTAGCCTCCCTTGATTCAATACTAAGAAAAAATATATAACAAAAAGGACAGTTAGAACAATATCCCTAATGAACATAGATATAAAAATTTTCAAGAAAATTCTAGTAAACAGAATCCAACAGCACATCTGAATCCATGATGCATTGTATGTTTCTTGATTATTCATGGTAGAACACACAAAATTCTGTAAATGTATCAATAAACTTAAGGAAAAAATATATGAGTATCTCATAGATGCAGAAAAGCATTTGGTAAAATTCATATGATAAAAATAAACCCTCAAAAATATTATATCTACAAAGAATATGTCTCAACACAATAAAGGCTATATTACAAACCCATAATAGCCAACATCATGCTGATTGAAAGAAACACTGAAAACATTTTTTCTAATATCAGGAAAGAGAAAAGGATAGAATTATGGTTCCAGAGGCTGAAGAGAGTAGGGTTAAGAGGAATGGGAAAAGGTTGATAAGGGGTAGTAAATTACAGTGAGATAGAAAAGCTGACTAAATCAACCTTCAAGATTATAGAGAAAAAATAAACAAAATCCAATAGTTTTATATTAGGGAAAACTCAGCTATGCTGTTGGTGTTATACTCTCATGTCAAAAAGTAATCCCCAAAGTTGGATGTTTATGGTGTATTGCAGTGGGACTTTGGGGAGATAATTAAATGAGCTCATTAGGGTGGGGCTCCTATGACTGTAGGGGTGACTTTATGATAATAGAGAGATGGTGCAGTGACCAGCATCACCTTGGGACTCTGTGCAGAGTCCACAGCAGGAAGAAGGTCCACCCTAGTTGCTGCCACCCAATCTTGAATACTTCAGCCTTCAGAAACAAAAGCTGAATTGGTCCTTGTTTCTTCATAGATTATTCAGGTCTATGATATTCAGTTCTAACAGCAGAAACTGCCACTCAAAAATCATAGACAATTTTTAAAAAATAGAATAACTCAACGACCATTTTTTGTAAGAAATTTCTTAGAAGAAATCAAGAACAAGCTCTATCTAGGAGGAATCAGTTGGAAAAAAAAAGTGTTCACTCCTCTATTCTCACCAAGGGATAGATTTCTTTTCACCAACACTTGCATGTGGATTGTTCTGAACTTAGCCAGTGCAATTCAACAGAAATTTTTTTACCACAAATCTTTTCTTTCTTTCTCTGAATTTATCTTTCCAAAGTGGCACTGCCATTTAAAAATTATTATTTTGTGCTGCTGTCATATTTTAATATGTATAGAGCTATAAAAATTGAAATGGAAATAGGTACCAGTATTGGGATGCTACTAAAACAAAAATGAAAACATATGGCATTGGATTTGTGGTCAAGCAACAAAGGCTGGAAGGCTAGTGTTATGGTTTATATCTTAGATGTCTCCCCAAACTTCATGTGTGAGACAATGCAAGAAAACTTAGAGGTGAAATGATTGGGTTATGAAATCTGTTACCTAATTAATGCATTCATCTACTACTAATGATTTACTGAAAGCAGTTTGTTAATAGAGGAGGTGGGTCATTGTTGGTTTGCCTTTGAGATATTTATTTTGTCACCGAAGAATGGGTCTCTCTCTCTTTCTCTCTCTTTTTCTGACCTTCACGATGGACATGTCCTGAGCCATTTTCTTCTGCCACACTCTTGCCTCATCTCATGTCCCAAAGAATGGAGTCATCCATCTATGGACTAAGACCTCTAAAACTGGAATTCCCCAAAAAACTTTTCCCCCTCTCAAATTTTTCATGTCAGGTCTTTCGGTCACAGTAGCAAAGAAGGTAACTAAAAACAGCCATGAGTAAGTGACTAGTGATTCTTCAACAGCAGTAAGGACAGTAATATTGGAAGATGGAAAGCTTTGGACCTCTTACATCATAATAAAGTGTTAGGCAACATTCTCTCCAAATTTAATATGTCATATGAAAACATGCACATGCACTTAAAGATAAGACTCAGCCATTTTTAAACAAGTTCATAATATGAAGTGAAGGAAATATTATGAAACATAATCTTCATTGTGTTCATATGTTTATTCATGTTAAAAGTAGTTTTGCTGTTTATTTAATGTTTATTTTTATAACTGTACATAAATTACAATGGTAAAAGTCAGAAATATTCCAGGCACACACCTATACAAACACTAACATTGACCCTCAAATTATATTTCTAGAAATATATTCTTCACATACATATAGAATTTTAGGTTTAATTATTGTAAAATAGAGTGGGATAGATAAAAAAGTACATAGCCTATATATTCCTAATAAAGACACAATTTTTTTTATCTTATACAACTGTAAATTGAATAGTAATCTGGCATATAAGGATCTGTAAAACTGAATGTTAAGGGAAACATTCAAGAAATATTGTAAGTAAAAATATTAGGTAAAATATATTATGTAAATTGTTTTTCAAGTATATGTTTAAAAAGGGGAAAAATGCTTTTTTGCACTTATTGGAATAATCATGTGATTTTTTATCCTTTGTTCTTTTAAAATATGTATCTAATAGAAGAAAACTTACATGGATTGGGCAAAATTACTTTGAATTTGACTTTAAAAGGCCATTAAATGAAAGCAAAATTTAGACAATTGGAATTACATTTATCTATCTGCCAAATGAATCAGACCAGACATTGAACAGTTGAGGCTGCATATCATCTTTAATAACACCTCGATTTGTGGATGTTCCTTCAGGTAATTCTCCAACCTCCTCAGCGGGCAAAAGCAGATGAGGTAGAAGTCTGTACCAACCAGTGAGACCAAGCCTCTGAAAACAAGCAAGGTGCCCAGGCTGCAGGGCAGCACAGGGCCAGGGGTTGTCCTGACCTTAGAGTACCCGGCACTCTCTGAAACCTTGCTCCTGCTGTAATTGCCAATTTTTAATATTTTAGATTTTTTTTGGTTTCCATATCCATTTTTTCCATCACAGTTTGTTGAAAATCTCTTTTCTGCATTTTTAATGTCTTATGATCTTTTGGTTGTTTTTTATAAGTATGTTAATGTGTTTAATTCATCATCCTAAGAGGATCATTATGATTACTGTTCTTCGACTTGGTCCACTCTGTCATCATTTTCTTTGCATATATACCCAGTAGTGAGATTGATGGATGTGATAGTTCAACTAATTTTTTTAATGAAACCCTATATGATTTTCCATAATGATTGGACTAATTCACATTTTGAAAATGTGTGCAACAGTTCCTTTTTCTCTATATTCTCACCAGCATTTTTATCTTCAATTTTTTTTTATTTTTAAGTAGCCATTATTATTACAGGGATTTGATATCTCATTGTGGTTTAATTTGTATTTGCATGATGGCTAGTGATGTTGAACATTTTTTCTAAGTATTTGGCCATTTGTATATGTTATTGTAAGATAAGTCTATTGTCTGTCTTTTATTCTGTTAGTTTTTTTTTATATTATTGAGTGTTTGGAGTTCCTTATATATTCTGGATATTAAACCATTATCAGATTTATAGTTTGCAAATACATTTTCCTGTTCAGTTAGTTATCTCTTCACTCTGTCAATTGTTTCCTTTGAAGCTCTTTAGTCTAAAGAAATCACATCTGTCTAGTTTTCTTTAGTTCTCTGTGTTTTTGAATTATGTTGAAAAACCCAAAGGAATGAAAAAGCTTGGCCACATTCATGGTATGAGTCATCTCTTCTTTCTCTCCACAGGTCACGCAAGAGCAGGCAACATGGCAGAGTCCTTGGAACTATTAAATCAGTCTCAAGTGTCAGAATTTATTTTGGTGGGACTGACCAGTTTCAAGGATGCAGAGATTATTCCCTTTGCATTCTTCTTAGCTATCTATGTTGTAACTGTACTAGGTAACCTTCTCATGATGGTTACAGTGTTTTTTACCCCAAACTTGGACACCCCCATGTACTTCTTCCTAGGAAATCTCTCTTTTATGAATATGACCTTTGCTTCCTTTGACACCCCTAAAATGATCATGAACTTGGTAAAAAAAAAAAATAAAAAAAAAAAAAAGATTATTTTCTTTTGCTGTTGTCTCACTCAAACATTTCTTCTTCATGTGCTGGGTGATATTGAATGGTACTATTTGTTTCCATGGCCTATGATAGATATGTGGTCATTTGTAAGCCCCTACACTATATGACCATCATGAACAAGAAACTGTGTACTTTGCTTGTAGTGATGTCATGGTGCTCAGGTCTCATTCATGTAGGACTTCAGTTAGTCTAAGCAGTAAACTTGCCTTTCTGTGGTCCCAATGTGGTGCACAGCATTTTCTGTGATCTCCCTCTAGTGAGCAAACTAGCATGCACAGACAGATATTTTGTACAGATAGTCATTGTTGCCAAGTGTGGCATGCTCTCCATGGGTTGTTTCCTTATTTTGCTTATTTCCTATTGTGACCCTCATAACCATCAGGAGATGCTCTTCTACTGGGCCGTCCAAAGCCTGTTCCACTATGACATCTCATATCACTGTGGTAATTCTCTTCTTTGGTCCATGCATCTTTATCTATGTCTGGCCCTTTAGCAACCACTCCATGGATAAGTTCCTTGCTGTATTTTATACCATTATCACCCTTATCTTCAATCCACTTATCTACACTCTAGGAAACTAAGAAATGAAGACAGCCATGAGAAAACTCTGGAGAGCTTTTGTGAACTCCAGAGAAGATACTCAGATTAAAAATATAATTGAAGAGAAATAGTATTTTTCAGATCTTTAAAAGTTTCTTTACAAGAAAGTCACTAGAGTCATATAGAAGTAAGCAAATGAAAGTCAGATATTCTAACATACTTTGATCTATATAACATTGATAAATGGCTATTACTTTTAAAAATGATGTTGACTGAATTATGATTGTCAAAGACTTACTTGTTCTTCAGAGCAGATTGGTAGATATATATTTTTCCTAATATTCTGATGGCTTTAGATGGATGGGAAATAAAGGTAACCCTTTGAATGTTTTTCTGTACAGTTTGAGTAAGTGGCACTCACTGTGGGCCTAAGTTTGGTTTTCTGTCATGGCTACCTGAGAAAACAGATCTATAGTAAGGCAGCACCTGCCCATGCTTCTTTCCTCAGTTCCACACCTTTCCAAGAACATCACTTATCAAATACTCATGCCACCGCTGTCACAATACTCCATGGGGAAAGACTCAATGCCAAGAGGGCTTCTCTGACTCTCAAGTTCTCAGGTAAGAAACAAAGAATCTCAGAACATCAACTGTTTCCACCAAGGCAAACACCTAAATTGCTAGCCATCAAAAATCCCTGCTCCACTCTTCAATGATCCGATGCTAGCCAGGACAGTATCACCCTTTTCAGTCATTTCTTTCACAAACACACACAGAGTAAGATCTTTTCCCACAGAAATAACCCTATAAAGTCTAAAAGTGCTGAGTGGTCCAATAAATGCACAGAAATCTACTTAAGACAACAAGAAACATGAAAAACCATGAAGACTTCCCTCTACCTAACGAAAACAAAATTTTCCTCAGTAGCAGACTCCAGACCTATGGAAAACCAGGCAAAGAATTTCCAATTACAGTTTTATGGAAGCTGAGCAAACTTACTTATAGAAAGAAATGATTAAACAATGATAAAAATTTCAGAAAATCAATAAACAAAATAGAAATACCAAAGAATTGTTGAAATCATATAAAACATATAAAAACTTCTTGAAGGACTAACAACATAAAAGAAAATATAAAATACATAAAGAAAACATTTTATATCTTTTGTATTTCCTAGAATAAATATGGGAAGGTGTACAGTAAAAGTACAATTTGTTATGTGAAAAAAAGTTAAATATTTACCAACTTAAAAAAGTATTATGAGATGTATGCAAATGAAACCAGAGAGAAAGGGTGGTTAAGCTTATATAAGTTAAATACAATTACATACACAAAGTGTACAAAGAAACACAGGAGGTCATTATATAATTGCAAAATGGTTAAGTCATGAAACCTTAACAATTTTTAATATATGTGTACTAACATTGAGGGAAGATTTTGCAAAGAGAGATAGAATGTGATACAGTGATGGTTAAGGATTTCAGTACTACACTTTCAACAATGGACATATCATGAAGACACAAAAATCTATAAGAAATATCTGCCTTAATCTACAATGACGCAAATGGACCTAAAAAGCACACAGAAAATTCCATCCAACAGCAACAGAACACACATTCTCTCAAGGGTAGGTAGCTCATTCTCCAGGATAGACCAGATATAGACCACAAATCAAGTCCTGTGAAATTTTAGCTTTAAATCATTTCAGATGTCTATGCTGACCACATTGGTATGAAATCAGAAATAAATAGCTAAGAATTTTTAGATAATTTACAAAAGTATGAAAAGTAAATACGACAATCCTAAACAAACAATGGGACAAAGAAGAAATCCAAATGAAAATTTTAAAGCATGTGAACAAATGAAATGGACATATCACACCAAAACGAAAGGGAAGCAGCAAATATAGGTCTAAGACAGAAATTTATAGCAAAAAATATCAGAGAGAGAGAGAGAGAGAGAGAGAGAGAGAGAGCACTTGCACATGTATCTCCTATAGACTTTAGCAGAAAAGAATTGTAGTAACCAAATCTATTAAAGTTGTGGGATAAAAAATCAATATACCAAATCTAGTTGTATTTCTACTTACTACCTTTAGAATATATAAGGTAATCCTCAAACCACCTCATTATTAATAGATGCAGAAAATGAAATACTTATAAAGAAAGATTTAAGATCTTTTTTGAAAATAATTGAACATAACAGAAAGAAAGATACAAAACATTTATGGATTTTAGGTATCAATCTTGCTAAAATGTCCATGTTCTATAAAGAAACCTATTAATTCAATAAAATTCGTATTAAAATTCCAATGACAATTTTTTTCTCAGAAATGAAATAAAAACATCTTTTTTTAAAAAATTTTTTATTGGTTGTTCAAAACATTACATAGTTCTTGATATATCATATTTCACACTTTGATTCACGTGGGTTATGAACTCCCATATTTACCCCATATACAGATTGCAGAATCACATCAGTTACACATACATTGATTTACATATTGCCATAGTAGTGTCTGTTGTGTTCTGCTGCCTTTCCTATCCTATACTATCCCCCCGCCCCTTCCCTCACCTCCCCTCTTCTCTCTCTACCCCCTCTACTGTCATTCATTTCTCCCCCTTGTATTATTTTTCCCTTTCCCCTCACTACCTCTTGTATGTACTTTTGTATAACCCTGAGGGTCTCCTTCCATTTCCATGCAATTTCCCTTCTCTCTCCCTTTCCCTCCCACCTCTCATCCCTGTTTAATGTTAATCTTCTTCTCATGCTCTTCGACCCTACTCTGTTCTTAGTTACGCTCCTTATATCAAAGAAGACATTTGGCGTTTGTTTTTTAGGGATTGGCTAGCTTCACTTAGCATAATCGACTCTAATGCCATCCATTTCCCTGCAAATTCCATGATTTTGTCATTTTTTAATGCAGAGTAGTACTCCATTGTGTATAAATGCCACATTTTTTTTATCCATTCGTCTATTGAAGGGCATCTAGGTTGGTTCCACAGTCTTGCTATTGTGAATTGTGCCGCTATGAACATCGATGTAGCAGTGTCCCTGTAGCATGCTCTTTTTAGGTCTTTAGGGAATAGACCGAGAAGGGGAATAGCTGGGTCAAATGGTGGCTCCATTCCCAGCTTTCCAAGAAATCTTCATACTGCTTTCCAAATTGGCTGCACCAATTTGCAGTCCCACCAGCAATGTACAAGTGAACCCTTTTTCCCACATCCTCGCCAGCACTTGTTGCTGTTTGACTTCCTAATGGCTGCCAATCTTACTGGAGTGAGATGGTATCTTAGGGTGGTTTTGATTTGCATTTCTCTGACTGCTAGAGATGGTGAGCATTTGTTCATGTACTTGTTGATTGATTGTATGTCCTCCTCTGAGAAGTGTCTGTTCAGGTCCTTGGCCCATTTGTTGATTGGGTTGTTTGTTATCATATTGTCTAATTTTTTGAGTTCTTTGTATACTCTGGATATTAGGGATCTATCTGAAGTGTGAGGAGTAAAGATTTGTTCCCAGGATGTATGCTCCTTATTTACCTCTCTTATTGTTTCTTTTGCTGAGAAAAAACTTTTTAGTTTGAGTAAGTCCCATTTGTTGATTCTAGTTATTAACTTTTGTGCTATGGGTGTCCTATTGAGGAATTTGGAGCCCGACCCCACAGTATGTAGATCGTAGCCAACTTTTTCTTCAATCAGACGGCGTGTCTCTGATTTGATATCAAGCTCCTTGATCCATTTTGAATTAACTTTTGTGCATGGCGAGACAAAGGGATTCAGTTTCATTTTGTTGCATGTGGATTTCCAGTTTTCCCAGCACTATTTGTTGAAGATTCTATCCTTCCTCCATTGCATGCTTTTAGCCCCTTTATCAAATACAAGATAGTTGTAGTTTTGTGGATTGGTTTCTGTGTCCTGTATTCTGTACCATTTGTCCACCCGCCTGTTTTGGTACCAGTACCATGCTGTTTTTGTTACTATTGCTCTGTAGTATAGTTTGAAGTCTGGTATCGCTATACCGCCTGATTCACACTTCCTGCTAGGTATTGTTTTTGCTATTCTGGGTCTTTTATTTTTCCATATGAATTTCATGATTCCTTTATCTATTTCTACAAGAAATACCGTTGGGATTCTGATTGGCATTGCATTAAACCTATAGAGAACTTTTGGTAATATCGCCATTTTGATGATGTTAGTTCTGCCTATCCATGAACAGGGTATATTTTTCCATCTTCTAAGATCTTCTTCTATTTCTCTCTTTAGGGTTCTATAGTTTTCATTGTATAAGTCTTTCACCTCTTTTGTTAGGTTGATTCTCAAGTATTTTATTTTTTTTGAAGATATTGTGAATGGAGTGGTTGTCCTCATTTCCATTTCAGAGGATTTGTCGCTGATATACAGGAATGCCTTTGATTTATGCGTGTTGATTTTATATCCTGCCACTTTGCTGAATTCATTTATTAGCTCTAATAGTTTCTTTGTAGACCCTTTTGGGTCTGCTAGGTATAGAATCATGTCATCTGCAAATAGTGATAATTTAAGTTCTTCTTTTCCTATTTTGATGCCTTTAATTTCTTTCGTCTGTCTAATTGCTCTGACCAGTGTTTTGAGAACTATGTTGAACAGAAGTGGTGAGAGAGGGCATCCCTGTCTTGTTCCAGATTTTAGAGGGAATGCCTTCAATTTTTCTCCATTCAGAATGATGCTAGCCTGAGGCTTAGCATAGATTGCTTTTACAATATTGAGGTATGTTCCTGTTATCCCTAGTTTTTCTAGAGTTTTGAACATAAAGGGATGCTGTACTTTGTCGAACGCTTTTTCCGCATCTATCGAGATGATCATATGGTTCTTATTTTTAAGTCTATTGATGTGGTGAATAACATTTATTGATTTCCGTATATTGAACCAGCCTTGCATCCCAGGGATGAATCCTACTTGATCATGGTGCACAATTTTTTTGATATGTTTTTGTATCCGATTCGCCAGAATTTTATTGAGGATTTTTGCATCTAGGTTCATTAGAGTTATTGGTCTGTAGTTTTCTTTCTTTGAAGTGTCTTTGTCTGGTTTAGGTATCAGGGTGATGTTGGCCTCATAGAATGAATTTGGAAGTTCTCCCTCTTTTTCTATTTCCTGAAGTAGCTTGAAAAGTATTGGTATTAGTTCTTCTTTAAAGGTTTTGTAAAACTCTGCTGTATACCCATCTGGTCCTGGGCTTTTCTTGGTTGGTAGTCTTTTGATGGTTTCTTCTATTTCCTCAATTGATATTGGTCTGTTTAGGTTGTCTATATCTTCCTGACTCAATCTGGGCAGATCATATGACTTAAGAAATTTATCGATGCCTTCACTGTCTTCTAATTTATTGGAGTATAAGGATTCAAAATAATTTTTGATTATCTTCTGTATTTCTGAAGTGTCTGTTGTGATGTTGCCTTTTTCATCCCGTATGCTAGTAATTTGAATTCTCTCTATTCTTCTCTTAGCTAGCATGGCTAAGGGTCTGTCGATGTTGTTTATTTTTTCAAAGAACCAACTTTTACTTTTGTCAATTTTTTCAATTGTTTCTTTTATTTCGATTTCATTTATTTCAGCTCTGATTTTAATTATTTCTTGCCTTCTACTTCTTTTGCTGTTGTTTTGCTCTTCTTTTTCTAGGATTTTGAGATGAAGTATGAGATCATTTATTTGTTGGTTTTTTTCTTTTTTTAAGGAATGAACTCCACGCAATGAATTTTCCTCTTAGAACTGCTTTCAATGTGTCCCATAGATTCCGATATGTTGTGTCTGTGTTTTCATTTATCTCTAAGAATTTTTTAATTTCCTCCTTGATGTCTTCTATAACCCATTGATCATTCAGTAACCTATTGTTCATTCTCCAAGTGATGTATGCTTTTTCCTTCCTTCTTTTATCGTTGATTTTCATTTACATTCCATTATGATCGGATAAGATGCATGGTATTATCTCTACTCCTTTATATTGTCTAAGAGTTGCCCTGTGACATAATATATGATCTATTTCTGAGAAGGATCCATGGATCCTTGGATCCATGCTGCTGAGAAAAAAAGTGTAACTGCTTGATGTTGGGTAGTATATTCTATATATGTCAATTAAGTCTAGGTTATTAATTGTGTTATTGAGTTCTATACTTTCCTTATTCGACTTTTGTTTGGAAGATCTGTCCAGTGGTGAGAGAGGTGTGTTGAAGTCTCCCATGATTACTGTATGGTGGTCTATTAGACTCTTGAGCTTGAGAAGAGTTTGTTTGATGAACATAGCTGCACCATTGTTTGGGGCATGTATATTTATGATTGTTATGTCTTGTTGGTGTATGGTTCCCTTGAGCAGTATGTAGTGTCCCTCTTTATCCCTTTTGATTAACTTGGGCTTGAAATCTATTTTATTTGATATGAGTATGGACACTCCTGCTTGTTTCCGAAGTCCATATGAGTGATATGATTTTTCCCAACCTTTCACCTTCAGCCTATGTATGCCTTTTCCTATCAAATGCGTCTCCTGTAGGCAGCATATTGTTGGGTCTTGTTTTGTGATCCATTCTACTAGCCTGTGTCTCTTAATTGGTGAGTTTAAGCCATTAACATTTAGAGTTATTATTGAGATATTGGTTGTTCTTCCAGCCATATTTGTTTATTTTTGTTACTAAACATGGTTTGTTTTCCTCTTTGATTATTTTCCCCCCTTTAGTGTCCTACCTCCCACTGTTGGTTTTCATTGTTATTTTCCATTTCCTCTTCCTGTAATGTTTTGCCGAGGATGTCTTGAAGAGATGGTTTTCTAGCTGCAAATTCTTTTAACTTTTGTTTATCATGGAAGGTTTTAATTTCATCTTCCATCCTGAAGCTTATTTTCGCTGGATACACAATTCTTGGTTGGAATCCATTTTCTTTCAGTGTTTGAAATATGTTATTCCAGGATCTTCTAGCTTTCAGAGTCTGTGTTGAAAGATCAGCTGTTATCTTGATTGGCTTACCCCTAAATGTAATCTGCTTCCTTTCTCTTGTAGCTTTTAAAATTCTCTCCTTATTCTGTATGTTGGGCATCTTCATTATAATGTGTCTAGGTGTGGCTCTCTTATGATTTTGCACATTCGGCGTCCTGTAGGCTTCTAGGATTTGGGATTCTGTCTCATTCTTCAAGTCTGGGAAGTTTTCTCCTATTATTTCATTGAATAGATTGCTCATTCCTTTGGTTTGGAGTTCTATACCTTCCTGTATCCCAATGACTCTTAAGTTTGGTCTCTTAATGTTATCCCATATTTCTTGGATGTTCTGCTCATGGTTTCTTAACAGTCTTGCTGAGCTGTCTATGTTCTTTTCAAGTTGAAATACTTTGTCTTCATTGTCTGATGTTCTATCTTCTAAGTGTTCTACTCTGCTGGTAGTATTCTCAATTGAGTTTTTAAGTTGGTTTATTGCTTCCTGCATTTCTAGGACTTCTGTTTGTTTGTTTTTTTATAACCTCTATCTCCCTGTATAGTTGATCCTTTGCTTCCTGGATTTGTTTGTGTAATTCATTGTCGAAGTGATCTTTCATTATCTGATTTTGCTGTCTAATGTCTTCCTTGAGACTCCAGATCATCTGAAGCATGTATATCCTGAATTCTTTATCTGACATTCCATCTGCTGCAGCTGTTACCTCTTCTAAAGATGAGTTGACCTGCATTGCTTGTGGTCCTTTCTTTCCTTGTCTTTTCATACTGCTTGCGTTTCTTTCTGCTTGGTGAAACTGTTGTGTTTTTTAAATGTTTTTTCCTCTATGTATTTATATTGCTCTTGTATAGTTGAAAAGTTTCCCTTGCAGGGTCGGGCGGCGGCTCTGCTCCGCCCCTCCTCCAATTGATGTGAGGTGTCTACCACGCTTGCAGACCCCTGGGCCTGTTCTGCCAGTCGGTCGCAGGTCTGCCTACCTTGCAGGCGCGGGCGGCCCCTCAGCAGGCCACTGGGCCTGTTCTGCTGGTGGTCCCAGTTCCGCCTACCTTGCAGGCGCTGGGGGAGGGGTCGGCTCTGCCCCTCAGCAGGCCGCTGCATCTGTTTTGCTGGTGGGGTGCAGGCCCGCCTACCTTGCAGGCGTGGTTGGCAGCTCTGCCCCTCCGCGGGCCACTGGGCCTTTTCCGTCGTTGGTCACCATTCCGCCTACCTTGCAGGCGCGTGGATGGGTGCGGCTCTGCCCTTCAGCAGGCCGCTGTGACTGTTGTGCCGGTGGTCACAGTTCTGCCTACCTTGCAGGCACGGGGGGAGGGGGGCGGCTCTGCCCCTCAGCAGGCCGCTGGGCCTGTTCTGTTGGTGGTCACAGTTCTGTCTACCTTGTAGGCGCGGGGGGGAGGGGGCGGCTCTGCCTCTCAGCAGGCCGCTGCGCCTGTTGTGCAGGTGGTCACAGTTCTGCCTACCTTGCAGGCACGGGGGGAGGGGTGTGGCTCTTCCTCTCAGCAGGCCGCTGTGCCTGTTCTGCGGGTGGGTCGCAGGCCCGCCTACCTTGCAGGCGTGGTTGGAAGCTCTGAAATAAAAACATCTTAACATTCATATGGAACCACAAAAGACACAGAGGAACCTAAGCAATTTCACACAAACAGAACAAAGCTGGAAGTTTCGGATTACCTGACTACAAAATCTACTATGAATGTGTAGTAGTAAAAAACATGGGTTTTGGCATAAAAATATATTCACCTCAATGGGACACAATAGTGAGTACAGAAAGAATTCTGTGCCTTTTTGATCAATTTGTTTTTAAGAAAGTTGCTAAAAAGTTTATGTAAGTTCTCTCAATGTTCAGTATCAGTAAAAATATATTACATACCAAACACGTTGTACCACAGTTATTTCTAGTGGCCTTGTCTTTCAGATTGCATAGCTTTGGGATAAAACACAATTTAATCTTTAATTTTTGGAACTTTCTTTTTATGGAAAATGTCAAGCATATATTAAAATAAAATAATACAATGTCCCCACCCCCCCAAAAATAAGAAAGTTGCCAAGAACATACAATGGGGTAAATACAGTATCTTCAATAAAAACAAAATAAAATTTAGAAGATAAAAATATATGCAATGTCTATACATATCAAAAGAAAATATTAGTGGCTATTTTAATAACATGAATATTGAACTGTACAACAAATTTATTAACAGAAAATGACAATCATCTCACATAAAGAAAATGGTCAATTAATTAGAATGAAACAATAATTTCAATTAAGTTTGTCGCTAATTATAGATCATTATAATATGTGAAAAAACTAAGAACACAACAAGGAGAAAGAGGCACACAAAAAATACCATGATTTAAAATGTTCAAATTTCATTCTAAATAATTTAGAGAAGCAGACAAAAATTCATCAGGGATAAATTAGATATAATTGATATTTTTAAAACACGTTGAACAAAATATGAAAATACGCCATTTCAAAGTGTTTAAAAATTTTTTAAATTAGACAATTTCTTGGCCATTAAAAAAGTCTCTATAACTTTTCAACTATTTGTCACTCACATTTGTGCACAAATGTTCAAAGGTAATTTGAAATAGCAAATAAAGTGAAAACAATACAAAGGTCCCTCAGGATATGAATGGGTAACAAAGTAGTGGTGTTTAAGTACAATAGAATATTACCCAGCAATGAAGAGGAATGCTCTGTTGACATAAACAACATGTTGAATATCAAAAAACATTATGATGACTAAAATAAGTCAGATTTTTAAATGAGTACATGCTACTTCACTTTATTCGCATGAAGCTCTAGCATATGCAACGTTAGCATATGAGTGGAAATTGGTGGTTGTCTGTGGAGAGAGAATGTGGACAAGGACTGCAAAGAGATTCTGAAGGATAAAGGAGCTTTGGGGGCAGAGGCACATGTGACTATCTAGATTGTGGTGACTATTTCATGGCTGTATACATGTATCCACACTCATAAAATTGTACATTTTTAATATGAGCAATTTATTGTATGTTAATATACTACAATAAAATTATTTTCAAACCCAGCAGGTCAAAATAAGTGTACTTAAAATTGCATCAATGTCCTTTAAAAAATACTCTAAAGATGTTTTAACAATTTGGCATAAAATATATACCAGTCAGTGTCTCATGTATTCATAGAATAAACTGACTCAGATCTAGTCATTTGACCAAGATTCCCTATTGATTCAGACAATCTTGACATGTGTTAGAGCACTGTATCATTTTGTTTGTGGTCATGTATCACATATGACTTCTTTGGCAATTGGAAATAAAATTTTTGTTTAAATGTGATTATGTCTATAGAGTTACAGATCAAGATCACAGTGATATCTCCTAAGTACTTATTGATCCAATGGATAACATTTAAAACTTCAATAATTTTTAACATTGGATTGATTTGCATGAATTTTTATTTGTCTGACTTCAAGAGTATATGCAACACTTGGTATCACTCTTAGAAAGAAGATCCCAAGAGTTGTCCAGGTAACTGTTTCCATGTGAGTATTCTAAGCATAAAATAGAAAAATTTGGGGATGGTTTCAGGTGGTGAATACAGGTCATGCTCAGGGAGAGCACAGCCACAGACACTGTCACAAGCACACTTCAGAAGAAGACAGAATCTGCTCTAAGAGAAAAATGTGTGTTTAGTAATCATCTCATTTATTTGATTTTCTTTAGGAAAATTCTGAAAGTATTTTCATGCCTTTATTTTAAGGCCCTTATGCCTAGAGACGAGAATGGCTTCATTAGCTTCTGACAATTTGAGAATCCACAGATTTTTCTCCTCTTTTTCTGTTCTTAGTAAAATTTCTATGGTCTTAACAACAATGCACACAACTTTAATTTGCAGTGCCTCAGAGATGCTCTTAGCAACATTTATAATTAAAGAAGAGTAACAGATGTTCACTACTTAAGGTTTAGCTTCACATTCACTCAGCACTAACTATTTGAAGATACATTTTACTTACACATTGATGTATTCTAATCTTACAAATAATATGTATGTGTGTATAAAGAGACAGATTTTATCTTTCAGAGTCAAAAGATAAATATTGCAAAGTCTATGTATTCTACAGCATCTACTGAAAAATTTTAAGGCAACTGTTTTCATATAACTTAGTTATATGAAAATTTCACAGCTCATTGTATTTTAATCTAAGTTTGAACTGGTATACACTTTGGTTAATCCATGTCTACGTGACTGTACATTGATTATTATTACTTACTAATCTGTTTACTCTATTAAATACATTCTCTTATATGTTGAAATTGATGGTAAATTATGTTCCTGGTTTTGCATGCATCATAGCAAATGTATTAGAAGGTTGGCTCAATTTTTATTTTACAGGGATAAATTAAAACTTTAATCTTATGATATCTTAACAAGATGTCCCAACAAGACTTGAAGGAATCATTACATATAGGACCAAGAAATGATAGGATCCTGTCATTGCAGTATCAGTCACCATCATATGAAATACGTTATTTAATTTTTGTTATAAAATGGAATGATCAGGAGTTTCACACTCAATTTTTTTTTCATTTACTAGTGCATATAACCTATATTCCAGGTGAAACCATAATCATTGTTTAACCTTTCACCTTGCTCCTCTGCTTTCCTCACTCCTTTCTTATCAGAGCACTTGCTCAGCAAATCATTTGCATAACAATTCTATCTAATGTCCAGAAAAGTCAGTTAGCTTCTTTTGGGAACATAATGCCATTCATAATTAACCAAGATTTCTCCTTGTAATCTGCCTTTTAATATTAGAATAGAATTTCTATTAGAATGTGTTAGAATAGAACAGAATTTCAATGTGAATATCAAATTCTCAAAATTAAGTCTCCTTCTCCTCCCACTAACTGCAGGGAACACACTGATTAAAATGGATGAAGGAAAATAGTCCACACTGTCAGAATTTATACTTGTGGGACTTGGCCACTCATGGAGTAAGCAGGTCCTACTCTTCATGATATTTTTGTTGTTTTACATGATCACTGTGTCTGGAAATATTGTAACTGTGATCTTAATCATCACTGACCCTCATCTCCATCCCCCCATGTATTTCATTTTGGCCAAACTGTTCTTTGTTGATATGTAGCTGTCCTCAATCACCACTCCTAAGATAACCACCAACTGTCTCAGGGAGCAGAAGACCATTTCCTTTGCAGGTTGCAGGTGCCAAATCTTCTTTGCCCATTTCACTGCAGCCTTTGAGATGGTGCTCCTGGTGTCCATGGCCTATGACTGCTATGTGGCCATCTGTAAACCACTCCACTGCTCCACCATTATGAACCTGCAAAGGTGCACTGGAATAGTGTTTTTTTTCCTAGACTACTGACTTTGTGCATGCCTTGAGTACCTGGCTGTGATTGTGTAGCCTTTCTGTGGCCACAGGGAAATAGGTAGCTTCTTCTGTGATATGCCACTGGTGATCTAGTTGGCCTGCATGGATTCTCCTGACTTGGGAATATCAATGAATGTTAAATGTGTGACTGAGGCTGTAACTGTTTTTTCCTCTTGCTGGTGTCCTAAACGTATATTCTTCTCAGTGTTTGCCAGAGATCTAAAACTGGTGCATCTGAGGCCCTGTCCACCTGCAGTCCCCATGTGTCACAGTGGTGGTGATCATTTTTGTCCCTTGTGTATTCATCTATGTGTGGCCCCTCAACATCACCTGGTTGGATAAATTTCTTGCTGTGTTTTATTCTGTTTTTACACCTCTTCTCAATCCAGCCATTTATACAGTGAGAAATAAAGAGATGAAAAAGGCTCTGAGAGATTCAGGAGCTATTACATGTGTTCTAAGGAAAAGACTTTTGCCAGAAACTCATTGCATGTACTTCAAATTGAAAATACCTGACCTTATAGTATAGTTTGAAAATGAGATAATTTAGTGAAGAGCTACAAATTGTTCCAGTCTCTAGACACAAGTATACATTTAAGACAATTCACAGATTTTTCATTTTTTTTACATTTGCACACCACACAGCTTAATGTTGTGAATTATTTCCTTAAATTCCAAACAAGAATGATTCTTCATTATGGGAAAATTAGCTTGTCATTCTTCGTATTCCCTTAATGATGTGAGAAGAACCTAAAATATGTTTGACGTACTCATGTGTTTGTCCTAATGAATAATTTTAATGAATTTGTCTTGAGTATTGTCTTAATTCCATTTAAAATATTTTATTCAGTATTTTAAAATTTTCCCTTTCTTTCATTTTACTCTTTGTGAAAATGCAACTTCATTATTATTTTTGTAGCAATATTCTAACAGGGAGAACAGAACAGAGAAAAATGTCAAAAATGAAACAAAATTGAATAACAATTATAACATAACATTAGACTTTACTATGTTTTGCGTTTCATTCACTCAAGTGAAATAAAATTAAATAATAAATTTAAAATGAATAAATAAAAATATTCTGCTACGTTTTCAGTTTTTCAATCTTAAAGACCAAATATATATTATTTCAATTATTATTTACCATTTGCCTAGAATCCTAAAATATAATAACCTTGAGGAGAGTGACCATGTCTTGGCATGTTAATTCTTTTTTTTTCCCTTTAATCAACCTTATCATTTTTTAAAGTACATTACCACCCAATCAAAAGTGCCATCAAGATCCTATCACCTTCCCTAAAAACCCTCCTCTTAACAGCTTGGCATTGGTGACCAAGCTTTCAACACAAGACTTCTTTGAGGAATGTTTCAAATACAAACTACAATATTTATTACCTAGAATTTCCAATTACATATTTCTCCCACAAGTGAAATCCAATGCCCATACTCAAACTTGCCCGTGAATAATAGCAACTTTAAACATAAATGCTCAGAAGTAAAAACAGCACAAAATACTTATTACCTGGTTAATGGATTAATAAAATGTGATGTATATACAAAGAAATGTTATTTGGCATAAAAATAATCAAATACTGATATATACTAAAACATGTATGAATCATGAAAATATCAGGCTCCGTGACAGACCAAAAGACATAAACCATTTGTATCCAATGTCCAGAATTAGCAAAACTTAGGGGCAGAAAATAGATTAATGATTGTCCAGAGATTTTTTTTTTAAAAAATGACTAATTCTAAGAGCACTCCCATGGGTCCTATCAGTACAAGAAAGATATTTCTTGCAATTGCTGTCTCTTCCTCTCTTGTCAAGTCTAGTGGGTCCCAGTGGTTTTGCTGGAACTATAGTTATCATGGTGAAGAAGCCAGGCCAGAACAAAAGGGTCCTCTGTCACCTGAAGCTTCTTGGAGTAGGGTGAAGTTCTAATTCTACTCAAGGAGGGAGTAGGCTGGGGCAAAGCCTTCAGGATCTTCCATTCAGTTTTACCAACCTCATACTTCAGATGTCCAAGTTTTCTCTGCCAGTGCTCTGACCTGAGTAGAACACACATACCTGACCAAGTATACATGTATTTCTGTAGCTATGTAATTGTATTAGATATTCAGTAGTGCTAGTAAATATCCCTTTACCATGGGAAATAAGTACCTTTTTGGAACTACCAAATATTTCCTTGGAACTTTACACTGGAACTTTAACTACTCGTTTGGGGCCTTTTAATACACTATTCATCTACAGTGAGCCAATACAGCTTAGCAAAGAGCTCCACTGTGGCATAGCATTTCATTTTTAAACCTTCAATTGCTTCCCTGCATTAGTGTTATTTACAAAAGAATGTTTTGCCAGCAGAGCTTGGGGATGCACACCTATAACACCCGCCCGGGAGGATAAGGCAGGAGGATTGTGACTTAAAGCCAGCTTAGACAACTTAGCAAGATCCTAAAAAAAAAAAAAAAAAAAAAAAAAAAAAAAAAAACATTAAAAAGAAGAAATGTTTCCCATTTACTTATTTAACAACCTTTAACAATCATGCCTCTATGTTTTTCCAGGGTTGCAGTCCTGTCTTCTACACTTACCACCTGCCTTCCAAGGTTCTTCTCATTACTAGACTTGTTACTTTGGCTCATGTGAGAGATAGATGACATGATAGGATTAAAGCACATTCACACAGTGAAATATTACCCAGTAAGAAAAATAGAACAGATACACTAACCACAGAGATATCTCTAAAGAATTATTTTTGTTCAAAAGAAGAAACTTAAAACAAAATGAAAAGAACTATGAAATTGTATTTTATACAAATTCAAGAATAGATGACACTGATATGTAATAACAGGAATGAAATAGCTATTGTCTCAGGTAGTATTGACCATAAAGAGCTCAAGGAAATATTTAAGGTTGAGAGAAATATTTTATAGTTTGATAAATGTGGTTATTTCAGATATATGTATAGGAGAAAAAACTTTCATTCACCTGCATCTGTAAATTATTTCTCATATAGTAAGAGGCATTAAAAGTAGACTGGAAAAAAAAGTAACACCAAAAAATTAAATGGTTTAAAATAATGTTCAGTGCTGTATCTTTCAACAGTACAGTCAATTAAAAAATGGCACATGATAGATGTAGTATTAATTATTAAAAGGCAGTGTCTTTTTTTATTCCTTTACCACAGACATCTTTTGTAAAATCTCCCCTAACATAGTTTGTAGCCAGCTCAGTATTCTGATAGCCAGTGGCTAATTATATTTTCCAAGGTCAAAATAGGCAAAGGGGGAAGTTGGCTGGGCTTAATAAACACATTGTTATTTCTTAGTGTATTTTAATCTCCACTTTTGCCTTAATTTGTACTTTGCCTGAATTTTGCTCCATGTATTATATTTAAATGAATACTGCATTATAATTTCTAATTTGCTATTCTCCTTGCAGCCAAATAAATTTCAATACACCAATAAATTTTTCATTTTTAATCCTTTCCTTTTGTCCTAATACTATGATTTCAATAAAGTATTATGCTTTATGATTTAGACCACTGCTGAAAATATATTACTTTCGTCTGTCTGTATATGTATATCAAATTTCCATCCAAACTGAGAAGTAGAGTCGTCAAAGAGAGAACTCTTTTCCTGTGACAAGATAAAACTGTAGTCTTCTTATTGATCAGTTGGGGTGTTCAGCAGCTCAGGAAGTGGGTTTCTACAATTTCATTGTGAATGAACAAAGATGAACATGTAACAGAAACAAGACCAGAGGTTCAATATATCTAAAGATATATTGATGATGCAATAATAATACAGTTTGTACCTCATGATCCAATGTCGAATAGGGGGAGACATGGCTTTGGTTTTTTAGATTTAGTTTTCTCCTACAAATCATCTGCTTCCTTCTTCGGTACTAAGGTGACTTTTATTTTTATTTTTTTTTATTATTTTTTATTTATTTATTTTTTTGCATTTTCTTTTTTTTTTATTGTTGGTTGTTCAAAACATTACATAGTTCTTGAAATATTTCACACTTTGATTCATGTGGGTTATGAACTCCCATTTTTACCCTGTATACAGATTGCAGAATCACATCAGTTACACATCCATTGATTTTAAATATTGCCATACTAGTGTCTGTTGTATTCTGCTGCCTTTCCTATCCTCTACTATCCCCCCTCCCCTCCCCTCCCCTCTTCTCTCTCTACCCCCTCTACTGTCATTCATTTCTCCCCCTTGTATTATTTTTATTTTTCCCTTTCCCCTCACTTCCTCTTGTATGTAATTTTGTATAACCCTGAGGGTCTCCTTCCATTTCCATGCAATTTCCCTTCTCTCTCCCTTTCCCTCCCACCTCTCATCCCTGTTTAATGTTAATCTTCTTCTCATGCTCTTCGACCCTACTCTGTTCTTAGTTACTCTCCTTATATCAAAGAAGACATTTGGCATTTGTTTTTTAGGGATTGGCTAGCTTCACTTAGCATAATCTGCTCTAATGCCATCCATTTCCCTGCAAATGCTATGATTTTGTCATTTTTTAATGCAGAGTAATACTCCATTGTGTATAAATGCAAAACAACAGCAAAAGAAGTAGAAGGCAAGAAATAATTAAAATCAGAGCTGAAATTAGTGACTTTTATTTTTAGAACTTAAAGATTGGTTTTGAGTTATAATTCTTAGATAGAGTTTCTTTACCAGGAAATGAAGAAACAAATTTTGTTTTAATGATCAAACATCTATCTAAAAATGAAATGAAAAGAGAAAAATGAAAGAAGAAAACGTATATGTATTATTTATGTAAATAAGTTATCAACCATATTTTCTACTTTTATGTCTTATTATCATAATATCACATCTCTAACTCTAGAATACCTGCAATTTTACCTATTTAATCATGCAATGTTTTCTAATAGGACTGTGGCCCAAATAATAGATATCATTATATCCAGAATTCTCTGAATCATCAAAAATTTTAGGATCTATTTGCCACCTATTCATGTCTTGTTTGCTATCCTGAAACAGTAGAAATACCTTTTATAAAAATTGAAATAATTAATTTATCAAAATTAACTAAAGGTGCTGTTTTTAAAATTATGAACTGAAATAGCTCATTTTACTAATATCAAAAACATTAAACATGAATTACAAAACAAAAGCCATTCTAGAGAAAGCAGTTTTTATTATGAGTATTTAGAGACATGTAATCTCTAAGTTCTAATTGGGTGACAAGTTAGTTAGGCACTCACATATTGCTCCAAAAAATAGTAAACCATCATTAAAAAATGGCTGTGACCCTAATGTAAAATCTCCAAAATTTTTAGGGCAGATAAACAAAACTTAAGATTTCATTTTGGAAAAATGGCTAGCTTTCATGTGGGTATTTGTACCCTCCCTAACTTATGTCAAAACTTTTTAAAAATTTTTTTTAGTTGTTCAAAACATTACCTAGCTCTTGACATATCATATTTCATATATTTGATTCAAATGGGTTATGAACTCCCATTTTCTCCCCATATACAGATTGCAGAATCATATTGGTTAAACATCCACGTTTTTACATACTGCCATACTAGTGTCTGTTGTATTCTGCTGTCTTTCCTATCCTCTACTATCCCCCTCCACTCCCCTCCCCTCCCATCTTCTATCTCTACCCCATGTACTGTAATTCATTTCTCTCCCTTGTTTTTTTTTCCCCTTTCCCCTCACTTCCTCTTATATGTAATTTTGTATAACAATGAGGGTCTCCTTCCATTTCCATGCAATTTCCCTTCTCTCTCCCGTTCCCTCCCACCTCTCATCCCTGTTTAATGTTAATCTTCTTCTCATGCTCTCCCTCCCTGCTCTGTTCTTAGTTGATCTCCTTATATCAAAGAAGACATTTGGCATTTGTTTTTTAGGGATTGGGTAGCTTCACTTAGCATAATCTGCTCTAATGCCATCCATTTCCCTGCAAATGCCATGATTTTGTCATTTTTTAGTGCTGAGTAATACTCCATTGTGTATAAATGCCACATTTTTTTATCCATTCATCTATTGAAGGGCATCTAGGTTGGTTCCACAGTCTAGCTATTGTGAATTGTGTTGCTATGAACATCGACGTAGCAGTATCCCAATAGTACGCTCTTTTAAGGTCTTTAAGGAATAGTGAGAGAAGGGGAATATCTGGGTCAAATGGTGGTTCCATTCCCAGCTTTCCCAGGAATCTCCATACTGCTTTCCAAATTGGCTGCACCAATTTGCAGTCTCACCAGCAATGTACAGGTGTACCCTTTTTCCCACCTTCTCTCTAGTACTTCTTGTTGTTTGACTTCATAATGGCTGCCAATCTTACTGGAGTGAGATGGTATCTTAGGGTGGTTTTGATTTGCATTTCTCTGACTGCTAGAGATGGTGAGCATTTATTCATGTACTTGTTGATTGATTGTATGTCCTCCTCTGAGAAGTGTCTGTTCAGGTCCTTGGCCCATTTGTTGATTGGGTTGTTTGTTATCATATTGTCTAATTTTTTGAGTTCTTTGTATACTCTGGATATTAGGGCTCTATCTGAAGCATGAGGAGTAAAGATTTGTTCCCAGGATGTAGGCTCTCTATTTACCTCTCTTATTGTTTCTTTTGCTGAGAAAAAACTTTTTAGTTTGAGTAAGTCCCATTTGTTGATTCTAGTTATTAACTTTTGTGCTATGGGTGTCCTATTGAGGAACTTGTAGCCCAACCCCACAGTATGTAGATCGTAGCCAACTTTTTCTTCTATCAGGTGCAGAGTCTCTGATTTGATATCAAGCTCCTTGATCCATTTTGAATTAACCTTTGTGCATGGCGAGAGAAAGGGATTCAGTTTCATTTTGTTGCATATGGATTTCCAGTTTTCCCAGCACCATTTGTTGAAGATGCTATCCTTCCTCCATTGCATGCTTTTAGCCCCTTTATCAAATATAAGATAGTTGTAGTTTTGTGGATTGGTTTCTGTGTCCTTATTCTGTACCATTGGTCCACCCGCCTGTTTTGGTACCAGTACCATGCTGTTTTTGTTACTATTGCTCTGTAGTATAGTTTGAAGTCTGGTATCGCTATACCGCCTGATTCACACTTCCTTCTTAGCATTGTTTTTGCTATTCTGGGTCTTTTATTTTTCCATATGAATTTCATGATTGCTTTCTCTATTTCTACAAGAAATGCTGTTGGGATTTTGATTGGCATTGCATTAAACCTATAGAGAACTTTTGGTAATATCGCCATTTTGATGATGTTAGTTCTGCCTATCCATGAACAGGGTATATTTTTCCATCTTCTAAGATCTTCTTCTATTTCTCTCTTTAGGGTTCTGTAGTTTTCATTGTATAAATGTTTCACCTCTTTTGTTAGGTTGATTCCCAAGTATTTTATTTTTTTTTGAAAATATTGTGAATGGAGTGGTTGTCCTCATTTCCATTTCAGAGGATTTGTCGCTGATATACAGGAATGCCTTTGATTTATGCCTGTTGATTTCATATCCTGCCACTTTGCTGAATTCATTTATTAGCTCTAATAGTTTCTTTGTAGACCCTTTTGGGTCTGCTAGGTATAGAATCATGTCATCTGCAAATAGTGATAATTTAAGTTCTTCTTTTCCTATTTTGATGCCTTTAATTTCTTTCGTCTGTCTAATTGCTCTGGCCAGTGTTTTGAGAACTATGTTGAACAGAAGTGGTGAGAGAGGGCATCCCTGTCTTGTTCCAGATTTTAGAGGGAATGCCTTCAATTTTTCTCCATTCAGAATGATGCTAGCCTGAGGCTTAGCATAGCTTGCTTTTACAATGTTGAGGTATGTTCCTGTTATCCCTAGTTTTTCTAGAGTTTTGAACATAAATTGATGCTGTACTTTGTCGAATGCTTTTTCCGCATCTATCGAGATGATCATATGGTTCTTATTTTTAAGTCTATTGATATGGTGAATAACATTTATTGATTTCCGTATATTGAACCAGCCTTGCATCCCAGGGATGAATCCTACTTGATCATGGTGCACAATTTTTTTGATATGTTTTTGTATCCGATTTGCCAGAATTTTATTGAGGATTTTTGCATCTAGGTTCATTAGAGATATTGGTCTGTAGTTTTCTTTCTTTGAAGTGTCTTTGTCTGGTTTTGGGATCAGGGTGATGTTGGCCTCATAGAATGAATTTGGAAGAGCTCCTTCTTTTTCTATTTCCTGAAATAACTTGAAAAGTATTGGTATTAATTCTTCTTTAAAGGTTTTGTAAAACTCCGCTGTATACCCATCCTGTCCAGGGCTTTTCTTGGTTGGTAGTCTATTGATGGCTTCTTCTATTTCCTCCTTTGATATTGGTCTGTTTAAATTGTGTGTATCTTCCTGACTCAATCTGGGCAAATCATATGCTTTAGAAATTTCTTAATATCTTCACTATCTTCTATTTTATTGGAATATAGGGTTTAAAAATAACTTCTAATTATCTTCTGTATTTCTGTAGTGTCGGTTGTGATATTGCCTTTTTTATCCCGTATGTTAGTAATTTGAATTCTCTCTCTTCTTCTCTTTGTTAGCATGGCTAAGGGTCTGTCAATCTTATTTATTTTTTCAAAGAACCAACTTTTAGTTTTGTCAATTTTTTCAATGGTGTCTTTTGTTTCAAATTCATTGATTTCTGCTCTGATTTTAATTATTTCTTGCCTTCGGCTACATTTGCTGTTGTTTTGTTCTTCCTTTTCTAGGGTTTTGAGATGAAGTGTGAGCTCATTTATTTGTTGGTCTTTTCTTTTTTTGAGGAGTGAACTCCAGGCAATGAATTTCCCTCTTAAAACTGCTTTCATTGTGTCCCATCGATTCTGATATGTTATGTC
This sequence comes from Marmota flaviventris, assembly GCF_047511675.1. Classification (NCBI taxonomy): domain Eukaryota; kingdom Metazoa; phylum Chordata; class Mammalia; order Rodentia; family Sciuridae; genus Marmota; species Marmota flaviventris. The sequence continues at coordinate 81,449,021 of NC_092499.1, read as the reverse complement.
TGTATTTTTATTTGTCTCTAAGAATTTTTTGATTTCCTTTTTATGTCTTCTGTAACCCATTGTTCATTCAGTAACATATTGCTCATTTTCCAGGTGATGCAGGATTTTTCCTTCCTTCTTTTATCATTGTTTTCCAGTTTCATTCCATTATGATCAGATAAGATGCATGGTATTATCTCCATACCTTTATATTTAGTAAGGGTTACCCTATGGACCGTGTGTGTGGTATGATTTTTCCCAACCTTTTCACCTTCAGCCTGTGTATGTCTTTTCCTATCATATGAGTCTCCTGAAGGCAGCATATTCTTGGATCTGTTTTTTTTAATCCAAGTTACTAGCCTATGTCACTTGATTGGTGAGTTTAAGCCATTAATGTTTAGGGTTACTATTGATATATGGTTTGTACTTCCAGTCATGTTTGTTTGTTTGTTTGTTTATTTATTTATTTATTTATTTTAATTTGGCTTGTTTTTCCTCTTTGGTTATCCCCCCCCCTTTACTGAGTTACCTCCCACTGTTGGTTTTCAGTGCTGTTTTCCATTTCCTCTTCTTGTAGTGTTTTGCTCAAAATGCTTTGTAGTGCTGGTTTTCTGGCTGTGAATTCTTTAACTTTTGTTTATCGTGAAATATTTTAATTTCATTGTCAAATCTGAAGCTTAATTTTGCTGGATACAATATTCTTGTTGGAATCCATTATTTTTCAGCTTTTGAAATACGTTGTTTCAGGATCTTCTCGCTTTCAACGTCTGTGATGAAAAATCAGCCATTAACCTAATTGGTTTACCCCTGAATGTAATCTTTCTCCTTTCTCTTGTAGCTTTGAATAATCTCTCCTTGTTCTGTATGTTGGATATCTTCATAATAATGTGTCTTGGAGTTGGTCTATTACGGTTTTGTATGTTTGGGGTCCTGTAGGCTTCCAGGATTTGGCAATCCATTCCATGTTTCATGTCTGGAAAGTTTACTAAAATTATTTCATTCAATAGATTGCTCATTCCTTTGGATTGGACCTCTATACCTTCCTCTATCCCAATGACTCTTAAGTTTGTTTTTTTTTATGACATCCCATATCTCTTGTATGTTTTGCTCGTGGTTTCTTACCACCCTTTCTGCATCGACTATACTCTTTTCGAGTTGATAAACTTTGTCTTCATTATCTGATGTTCTGACTTCTATTTGTTCTAGTATATTTGTAATATTCTCATTTGAGTTTTTGATTTGGTTTATGGTTTCCTGCATTTTCTAGTATTACTGTTTGATTTTTTAAAAATCTCTATCTCCTGGTAGAGTTCATTTTTTGCTTCTTGAATATGCTTATGTAATTCATTTTCAAAGCATTCTTTCATTGTTTGGACTTGCTGTCTGAAGACTTCTTTAAGATTCCATTCCATCTGAGTCAGGTATGCCTTGAGTTCTTTCTCTGTCCATTTTTCTGATGCCTCTAGGTTCTCCTGTAAATTTAAGTTGTCCTGCATTGTTTGTAATCCTTTTTTCCCTTGTTTTTTCATGATGTTCACATTACTTTCCAACTCTGTTTAACTGGTGTGTTTCTGTTTTCTCCTATAAATTTGTTTTGGTTTTGTATATCTCTGTGGTCTCTCCTTTGTGGTGGGAGACTATGTCTAAAGATGTTGGGCTTTTTTTAAATTTAAAGCTGCTTCATTCAATTCATAAAAGGCTTATGGATTCTGTAGGCATATAGTGATCTGTTATTTGGTCTTAGGTGTTTATGTTTAGGTTGGGTGCTATGATGGTATGAAGGTTAGTATGTCTTGGTTACTTTGGAAGATTGCTCTACTGAAGGGGGATTTTAACAGGTGAATGGATCAGGGTATTTGGTAATAGCTAGGTACTTAGGAGCCCTATAGACAGCTTCAGAACATTCACTTATTTGCATTTAGATAATTACATGTAATGAAAGTCATAATGCTTGGGATGAAAGTTAGAGGGAAGGGGAAGAAAGGAGTCCTTAAAGAGAAAGAGGGAGAGAAAAGTAGGTAGAATAAAGGAGAATGGAAAGAACAATAAAAATTGAAAAGGGAAAAGAAAAAAAATGATAAATGAAGTCTTAGAGTTCTATTTTCTTCTCTGCCAGTAGGCGGAGCTGTGCCCTCCGAGCCAAGCTTCTGCCCTCTGTGTGCCGGCAGCAATTCCTGTAAGGCGGCTACTCTTCCCCTACTGGGCGTCTCTCCAATACTGTTAGTCCAGAGCCATTTCTCTCCTCCGGCCCCTCCCCCCTTCCTCCTGCCAGCCAGCCAGGCCCCGCTCCCCAGAGGCGATCTCCACATATCTAGTTACAGTTGCAGCCCCCCTGAGTGCCATATTTCCTGAACGAATGAGCACTCTCTCTGTTTTTCATTCATCCAGACCCCAAGGTTGTGGAGCGGGTGATCTGGGAACCATCAGTTTAATTTGTCTGGACCCCTTCGGTGGCCACACCCCCGGGAACTGGTGGCTAAGGCCTTGGGTGTTGCTGCTGGTGGTAGGGGGAGTTGGGGGTCGGGACTCCCCTCTGCTTCCCTCGGACCCTACAGTCAGGCCCACAGATCTCTGGGGCGAGATTTTTGAGGTTTCCCAGCTGTATGCATCTGGTGGGGATGGGAGTCACATACCTGTTGAAGCGATTTTGCTGGGAAGGGATCTTGTCTGCCAAACTCTGGTGATGTCAGCTCTCTGCTATGGCGAGCCCCAGTTATTAGTTACAAATGTTACTAATCACATAAAATAAATGTTTAGATATTTCCTCACAGGTGTGTTAAAAAATATAACACATTGCCTAAGTGTCCCATGAGTTCTTTAAGGTCTTTTGGATCTGATTATTTTTTATTCTTTCCCTCATTTTTCCCCTTCCCATCTCATCTATATAGTGATGTCATTAGTGATTTATATTACATTTACATTAGTATCACTCCACATTTACTTACATCAATATTTTTCAATATTGATATTATCAGCACATCATAAAACACAACATTTAAAATGCACTATTTAATCATAGTTTATCATGCAAGAATCATCATGATATAATTCTAGAACAGTTTCATCAGGCTAAAATGTTCTCATATATGTTGTGTCAATCTTCATTCCACCCCCTAAACCTAGGCAATCATTATGCTACATTTCTTCTAAATTTTCCATTTCTGGACCTTTTAAATATTGTTTTTGTGTGTGTGACTCCCCATTAACATAGTGTAAAGCTTTTTCTTTTTATTCATCTTGTAGCATGTATTTCATTACTTTCCATTGCCAAATTGCATTACACTGGGTTCCTGGAACTACTGAAAAGTAAGCATTACATGTAATCAAAACTCAATGGTATTGGGGCTGGGGATGTGGCTCAAGCACTAGCGCACTCACCTGGCATGCTTGCGGCCCGGATTCGATCCTCAGCACCACATTCAAACAAAGATGTTGTGTCCGCTGAAAACTAAAAAAAATAAATACTAAAAATCTCTCCCTCTCTCTCTCTCTTTAAAAAAAAAAACAAAAAAACTCAATGGTACTACTTGTATGTCGCATGGCAGCAATCAGTTTAATTAGTAATGATTCATCTTTTAAGTCATCCACTCCAGTACTTAAACATACAGTCTAACAATGTGTGAGAATTTATTTGTTATTAAATATTTGCACAATTATACTAACACAAAAATTATAACACATTGGGAAATATAAGATTTTTCAAAAATATAGCTTAGAGTGACATAGAAAGAAGGTGCACTATTTTTAATCACCCCAATTAAATATGTTGTGCCCCCTCCCTAGAATGAATAATCTACTTTGCAAACTATCATATGGACTACACCTTAATTCCCAATTTCTCTAGCATAAATATTTAGAAAAACATTATAGCCAGAAAAGAGGAAATATTTTGAAAAGCAATACCATGACATTATAAAGTGCATAAATAAATTGCACCAATAGATGAACCATTAATTAATAATTATCTAATTAGTTGAAATGTAAAAGTACACACCCATAATTTTGCCTATCACTTGCTAATAAGTTAAAAAAAAGAGTACATTAATCATAAATTAAAAACTTTTATTTTTTTCTTATCTATCAAATGAATATTTTGCAGTATATTTCCATCTAGAGAATTCCCACTCTACTATGCTTTAATATTATTAGTAGGGATAGACAAAAATTTTTATATATTCTGAAAATTTTTGTATTATAAAACAATACCTGTGTGAGAGAAGGATATCATTTGACTAACATTCTGAGATTGATTAAGCAAATAAGGCTGGGTGAATATTAATTAGAATTTAAGAGCAGGATGTAGTGCAGATATAGGATTGGCCCAGACCATTGTTAATTAAAGGAATCCCCTAAGGCAAGTCACATGTACATATTTTACTTGAGATCCTGATGACCAGTTTAGAGGGAGAATGCACAAAGGACAACAAAGCAGAGCAGAGAGTTGCAAACCAGCAATACATAAATTCAGAAAACAAAAAAGAACGATAGGCAAGCAGGAACTCAGGCTTGCATAGGACCTGAATAGAAAAGCAAGTGCAAAAGCACTTTGTTTTTTGAGGATAAAGAGAAGGAACCCAAAGTTGGCCAATAATCTAACAATTAGAAATGATGAAGAACCATTAATAATAATAATAATAGTCCTAAAACACCACAAAAAGGACGACCTTGATAATGGTTAAATTTTCCTTTAAATGGGAAATTTCTAACATACCCCAAGCAAAACATCTCAGGGTCCTACAGAAGACAGTTATACAGAAGCACATGTTAAAAGGTAAATGTGCATGTGACTAGAAAAAGAGAGCCTTAGTGAGAAATTAGAAGAAGGATAGAGGGGTTGATCCAGGACACAGAAGACTTATGGGGTATAAATTGTATTTAACTAGGATGTGTTGGCTATGGCAAATATTGCTTTTATCTAGGGTGGACCTGTGAAACAAAAGAAAAAGTTTTTCTAACAGATGACCTCTGTTTTGCTTTTATTCTGCAGAATGAGAAGTGATGGAGAGAAGGAACAGCACAGTGGTGACAGAATTTATCCTCCTTGGTTTGACCCAATCTCAAAATGCTGAGCTCCTGGTCTTTGTGCTAGTCTTACTTTTCTCGGTGGCTTGGGGCCTTTGCCCACTCCATTGTGCAAGTGGCCCTTATCCTGCACTTGCCCTTCTGTGGCCCAAACCAGCTGGACAACTTCTTCTGTGATGTGCCACAGGTCATCAAGCTGGCCTGCACTGACACCTTTGTGGTGGAGCTCCTGATGGTCTCCAACAGTGGCCTGCTCACCCTGCTGTGCTTTCTGGGCCTTCTGGCCTCCTATGCTGTCATCCTCTGCAGAGTAAAGGGACACTCCTCAGAAGGGAAGAGCAAGGCTATCTCCACTTGCACCACCCACATTATCATTGTGTTCCTCATGTTTGGACCTGCCATTTTTATCTACAACTGCCCTTCTGGGTTTTCCCAGCTGAAAAAGTGGTTTCTCTCTTCCATATAGTCATCTTTCCTTTGCTGAACCCTGTAATTTATACACTTCACAACGAAGTAAAAGCTTCAATGATAAAATTGTTAAGTCAGTATGTGGTTTGCTAAATAATAAGGAAAACAAAAAGAAGAAAATGCAGTTTGAATTAATTAAAGCATGTCCTCATTCATGTGTTGAATCTATCATTTATTTTTCTCTAATACATAAAAACTTACAGATAGTACACATTAAGAACGTACCATGGGATGGTTTGATATGCGTATAGGTTGTGTAATTTTTAACTCACAGTAAGGGTATCTGTATATATTTTTTTAATATTTAATTGATTTTATTTTTTAAATACATGACAGCAGAATGCATTGCAATTCTTGTTACACATATACAGCACAATTTTTTTATATCTCTGTGTATAAAGCATGTTCACACTAATTCATGTCTTCATACATAATGATGTCTATCACATTCCACCATCATTGCTAAACCCTTGTCCCCTCTCTTCCCCTTCCACCCCTATACCCTATCTAGAGTTCATCTATTCCTCCCATGCACTCCCTTCCTACCCCATTATGGTTCAGTCATCTTATATCAGACAAAACATTTGGGATTTGTTTATTTATTCCTATATTCTTATTTGTCATTTCTTCATAGTAAAACTTTCAAAATAATTTCTTCCTGCTTTTGGAAATGTAGAGTACATTTTTGTTATCTAGAGTCATACTATGGTTCAATAGCACAACAGAACATTTTGCTTGCTAAACGATCTGACAAGAACAATTGTAGAGGAGGAAAAGCTTATTTGGAGGGTTACAGTTTTAGAGGTCACAATCCATTGACAGCAGACTCCATTCCACAGGGCTCAAGGTGAGGTAGAACATCATGGCAGAAGAGTGCGGCAGAAGGAAACAGCTCACTTCATGATCAGAAAGCAGAGAGACAGGTCTCTACTTACCAGATACAAATATATACTCCAAAGGCATGCCCCCAATTTCTACATCCTCCAGCCACACTCAACCACTTCAGTTACCAGTTATTCCCTATGGGGGGGGGTTAATTCATTAATTGGGTTAAGAGTCTCACAACTCTACCATTTCTCCTCTGAACCTTCTTGCATTGTCTCATGTGTAAGCTTCTGGGTGATACCACACATCCAAACCTGAACAAAGGTTTTGTTTCAGTGTCACTTCCCTTTTCAAAATATAGTTAAGTTTTTTCTAGAACAATACATGAAGGACCAACTATCTTGCCTCCCAATGAGAACTGTAGAGATTACACCTCTCTGAATGCTGTTAATAAAAATCCTTTCTCTGGGATTTTTTTTTGTAATTTATATGTATCATATTTTTTATTTTAGGAAAATGAACTATTTTAGTGTGTAATTTAAGAAACTATCTCCAATTTTGAGACAAAAATTATTTCCATTTTTATAAAAAGTATAACAATGTGTTTTGTGCACAATAGCTAACAAGACATAAATAAGTGTCATATAGACCCTAATATTTTAGATAAACCAGAGAGTTCTGTATTCTGTAAAACTATTTCTTTTATATCAGGACACAGTCTTTTTCCAGAGAATTTTCTCTAACTAAGGTTTATGAAGTAATGTGTGGCTAAATAAGTAAACCTTTAGGTATTCTAGGAGTTAGGGATGTGATATTATGGTAATAAGACATAAGGTAGAAAATAGGATCCATAATATTATTCACATATATAATATCTATATCTTTACTTCGTTCATTTTTTTCCTATTTTCATTTCTTTTTAGGTAAATGTTTGATCATATGAAAAAAATCTATTGTTTTATCATTTCTAGGTAAAAAGAACTCTATTCAAGATCTAAGAATTATACTTAAAACCAGTCTTTAAGTTTTTAAAATAAAAGTCACCCTAGTACTTGTTAGGTCCATAGGCCAAAGTAACTCTATTTTGATAATCAGCACCTGTCCACCCAAGCAGGACCATCCCATTAGAGCGAACCTGAAAGAGTCCCTAACTACGGAAACCACAGCCAAGAAATCAAGTAACAATCACAAAATCAAACAGGTTATTTTTAAACTACTCCATTGTACTAGAATACCTAGTTCAGCAGGCTGCTTCACATTGCAGAAGGGATCCTGGAAGATATTCTCAGTCAGTGAACGTTTGCATGAACTCAGAGATGTGACTCTGATGGATATTTGTGCCAGCTACCCTAACAGTACTGAAGAAGGAAGAAGATGATTGTAGGACAAAATTCAATCTAAAAGAAACAGTCATGTGTTTCCCCAGTCCACGTTGGATCATAAGTGAAAACTATTCTTAGTGGAACATTAACATATCTTTAGATAAATTGAATCTCTGATCCATCTTCTGTTATTCATTCATTCATCTTTGTTCATTCACAAGGAAATTGTAGAATTCTACTTCCGTGAGCTGCTGAACACATCAACTTCTTTCTAGCAGGAAGACTATGGCTTAATAAGTTACAGGATAGAACTTCTTCTTTGGGAGAAAATTTAATATACATACACAGAAAAGTCATATGTTTTAAGATGTGGTTTAAATCATAATGAATGGTCATTTATTAAAACCTTAGTTCCATTAAAGAAAAAGTTTACAGAAAAAATAATTTATTGGTGTATTGAAATTTATTTTGTTGCAAAGAAATAGCAATTTAGAAAACACAATCCATTACAACACATTAGTTATTTAAATTTAATGCATAAGGCAAACTTACAGACCAATTACAAATTAAGGCAAAGAGGAGAATGAAAAAAATACAAATAAATAACAAGATGTCCCTAAAGCCCAGCAAACAATAATTTCTTTCCCCTTTACCTGCTTTGTCTTTGGGGAATATAATTAGCCACTGGCTATCAGAATGCAGAGTTGGCTAGAAATTACCTAAGGGGAGATTTTAAAAAAGAGGTGTATGATAATGAAAAAAGACACTGCTTTTTAATAACTAATAGGGTATCTACTATGTGCCAATTTTTGTTGTTGTTGTTGTTGCCTATATGTTGAAAAGATCTACCCTGAACACTATTTTAAACCAGTACATTCTTTTGGCTTTGCTATATTTTTTCTTACCAATTAACTTTTCATTCCTATTATATGAGAATTGATTTGCAGATACTAAAGTTCAAAATTTTAAATGATAAGATGGAAACTTTTTGCCTCATAAATGTACCTAAAATTATCACATTTATCAACTATCAAATATTTTTCTCAAAGTTAAAAGTTTCTTTATACACTTTGCAATCAGTATCACTAGACACAATAACTATTATTATATCTATGTTCAAGTATTAGTTATTAAATTAAGATAAACAATTTAAAAGACATGGTCTAGGGCCAAATTGAAGTAGGGAACATAAAGGGGTGAAAAGGGAATATATGTAAGCTTGATTTCCAGGTATAGGACATCACCTGGAAATGGTCTGTTAGATTTTTTTTTTTTGCATAACTGTAGATTTTTATTTACCTTTAAAAAGGCTTCATTGTACAGTTTCAATAAATTTACTATCATTTAACAGATCAGGATAAGAAGAAAAGCCAGCTCACTTACCTTTTTCAATTATCCACTTAAGAAGACATAACTGTATTACAATCAAAGGTTACTATTTCTAATCCCTCCCATTTAAATTCCTTTATTTATAATTTTTATTAAAACAAGAGGATTTACTACTTACATATTCTGAAGTCTTCACCTGTATTCAATCTCAGTATTAAACTTGCCATCTTTAATTCATAAGACTTCTTCATAAAGGTCTATCTTCAGTAGACACAGTTCTTTTGACTCCACAATAGCTATATAGACTGAAACTTCTGTCTGAATATCTCTTCCTCTCTCTAATGTGCTGTTATGCAGTTTCCTTAATTCTTATATCCTTGGTTTAAACATCTCATTCTCACAGTGGTTTTCTGAGATCACAATGAGTAACATAGATCTCTCACCCCACTTCAACCTTGTAATCCTCTCTGGGACAGGAACTAGACATATATCACTAACAATGTTTTATATTGCTTGAAAAGGAGTCTGGTTCTTAGTAACTATAAAAAAAGGTTGCTTTTTAAACACTTGAATTAATATAAAGACACATTGAATAACGCTTATTATTTAGTATAAAAACATATTGACACAGAAAAAGTTTTAATTATTATTACTGCCATTGATTTTAAATTTTAGGAAACAAATTAAAAACACAAAAAAATGTTTGAAAATATTTTCCTAATTTTTTATACCATGAGTACACTGTTGAGGCCATAGAATTGAAGAAATTTTTTACAAATTCTAATTTAATACCACTGAGAAACCTTCAAAATATTGACATATAATGGAAGATATCTTTAAGAACATTAAGTTAAAGAACACAATGGTAGAAGTAAAAAAATTATCACCATCTTTGATATTCTTACTAAAAGTAAATAGTTCGCAATTTTATTCACCAAAATATTACAAAGATTTTATAAGGAAACACTGTGTTTACATATTTTTGATATCTTAAGACTCATGTTATAAAATAATGTTTGCTTTTCCAGAAATGTATCTCTGTTATGAAAATTTTAAATCAAAACATTTACAGTGCCTTAATATATAGAATATGGCAGGAATAAAACTGATATCATTTAGTATTTTTATTTCAGTCACTTAATTAAATACTTAAGACTCAATTCGCTAAAATAGTAGAAGGCAGACAAATAAGCAAGAACACAAACAATATCTAAGAGAAAACACAGGAACCAATCTGTTGACTGCTAAGTCTCTTAATGGCTGTCTTCATCTCCTGATTCCTCAAAGTATAAATAATTGGATTAAGGAAGGGGGTGATTATAGAGTAAAACACAGACAGAAACTTATCTACAGAATAACTATTGAACGGAAAAGCATAGATGAAGATAGCGGGGCCAAAGAAGAGGGTCACTACAGTGATGTGAGCAGAGAGTGTGGACACAGCCTTGGAGGAGGCCCTGGAGGAGTGCTGCCAGAGGGTGACAAACATGATGATGTAGGATATGACCAAGAGGATGAAGCACACCAGGGACAGGAGCCCACTGTCCACAATCACCAGGAGCTCCAGGATATAGGTGTCAGTGCAGGCCAGCTCGATGACCAAAGATAGGTCACAGAAGATGCTGTCCACAACATTGGGACCACAGAAAGGTAAACCCACTGTAAAAATCATTTGGCTTGTGGTATGAATGAATCCAACTGCCCATGACAGCACCAGAAACCCCATGAGCATCCTGCGGTTCATGATGGTCTGGTAGTGCAAGGGCTTGTATATGGCCACATACCTGTCAATGGCCATAGCTATCAAGAGAGACATCTCACCACCCCCAAAGAAGTGCATAAAGTACATCTGGACCATGCAGCCCCACAATGAGATGGTTTTGTGTTTTCTAAGGAAGTCTGCAATCACTTTGGGAGTTCCAACAGAGGAAAGACATAGGTCAAAAAATGATAGATTTGCCAGAAGGAAGTACATTGGTGAGTGAAGGTGTTTATCAAATATCACAGAGATCACTATGAGAAGGTTCCCCACTACTGCGGCTACATAAACAAGAAAGAAGATAACAAAAAAGAATATTTGAATTTCATGGGAATGAGAAAGTCCAAGCAGGATAAACTCAGAAATGCTTGTGTTTTTACTTAGCATATCCATATATCTACTTTTGTGAGTCTGTCAGAAGTTGCCTAAAAGAGAAGAAAACACAGAAAGTCACAGAGAATAATAAGACAGTGTTCCTATTCATTACTTCTGCATTTTACTTTATCATTTATCCAGAGCATCAACCCTTAAGTCTGTCTTCATGTTTGGCTCCAGATCAGACCGTGGTTGAATTCTTAGTTTATTATGAACATAAAGAAGGACTTTGAAAATCAATAATGAAGTACATTTTTATATTTGAGCTTTGCAGAAGTTCATTGACTGAAACATTCATATCATATCCTTTCTTCAGTATGCACTATAAAGTTTCATCATTGTCACATTAAAAAGCAGTGTTCAAACAAAATGTGCATTGTATATTACTGAAAGTAATCATAATAGAGAATACTCATATCATTAATGTAATGTTTAATGTTAATACAGTTACATTGTTAATTGAAATTAAAGTCAATATGTCAGGAAAGACAGAGGTTTTAGACTGGAATGATTCCTATTGCCTCTATAAACATTAATGTTATTCAGCTTATTTATCCAACAAAATAATTGCTTGCAAGTGTTTTACAAAACTGTATTCAAAAATCTGAATATGATATTTCTATTTAGTACATATGTCTTCATACATCAACCATACACAGAAATTTCAAAATCACCCCCTTAAGACTAGGATGTACCAAGTTCATTATTATTATTGTGTTATCCAATTTTTATCAAAGAATTTGAGAAAAAATAAGAGAGATGAACCATTAATTTTGTTTATTAAAAGAAAAAGAAAAGACAATACCACAAAAAATGTAGATGCACTGTACATACAGTGTCATGAAAGTTATTGTCCCTTCTGGATCTTTGTTTCTTCTCAATTATTTTCACAAAGGCTTATTTAAACTTAAGATTATTCAGGATGAATTAAATCAAAGACATTGTGCCAATGACTGAGGCGGACTCGGCTAAGTGAATTAAAAAAAAGGGGGGGCTTACATTTAATGAGGTCAGAACTTGATCTACTTTAAGCCATAAAGTGCAGAGCCTCCCCTTTCCCTTGATGTAGGGCTGCAATACAATTCTTATTAGAGGTCTGTGAATTATTTCTAGAACTTTTCTTGTGTTTATCAGAATCTTATAACCAGACCAAATAATGATTATTAAAAAAGAAAATTAGATACGTGTGAATTTTTTTTTGTAAATTTTAACCTGTAAGTCACATGATTTAAATGTGAAAATACACTGTGTCTCTAGCTAACCACACAAAGCATGCAATTACATACTCTTCCCTTGCATAGCTAGCATTAAGGCAAATATCTTATCAGAAGTGTCCCATATACCAACCATTATATTTCACTCCATCTTCCAGAGTTATGTAAAAATTAAATGAGCAGAATTTGAAAGTGGAAATGTCTAATTATTCTCACTGTCCACCAGGACTTTTTGATTGTGCTTGTACTCTTGCAGTAAGACTATCATGTGCAGTTATTTCCTCTGGACAGTCTATATTTCTAGGAAGTATATAAATAATATACTTGCAGGAGCACATGAACCTCCAAACTATTGATTATTTTCCCGTTGAATTAGTATTTAAATATTTACCCATTTTTAGACTGTTTCTTAGAGATGTTAGATTTTCTCTCATGTCATTCCTCTTAAATTCTAATGAATATAACAATGGTATCATGTGTGGTAATATGTTGTGATTTTCTAAGCTATGGATCAGGCATTTTATGCTTGCAGTCTTGTTATATATCCACTTTTAAAAATTACTGCATGCCTTAAAGAGAGTAGGTAAAGATTCTTATATCATGTGATAATATAAAACCATTCAATCTGATCAGTGTGGGCAAACAATTTAAACACAACATCTCTTTTCTAAAGATGACTTATTCAGCTAGGAGTATTGAATTAATTTCTTAGCACCCATTATAAAATGTATTTTTAATATTTTTTTCAATTTGAAGCAAAGTCAAATTTATTTCCATTTAGTTAGCTCTTTTCAATCCCCTCATTCTTTTAGAAATTTGGCATTTGTATTTATTATTTAGATACACATTCCATTTGTAACTTTAAAAAGTGTGGCATATGTAGTTTAAAGGTAGGGTAATGTGTCAGAGTCAGGAAACCTACCAGGTTGCCCTTGGACTTTGGAAGTAACAACTTTATGAAATCCTGAAATGCTTAGTCTTCATCATCCAGTGAACTTGTCTGCTCTGGATTGAAAAGAGTACAGTATTTAAAAGTATCCATTGGTAAGGGACATATAGGAGAAAACAAATTTGATAGTTATTAGATCCCTCAGAGACTAGTGGTAAAAATACACTGGGGATTTTTAAAATATCCTTTTGCCATTTCAGAAAATGTGATTATTTTTATGGTGAGGACACTTAAAATACAGTCAGTAGTAAATTTTTAAGATGATAATATAAATTTTAAACTATGGTCTCCTGGGTGTATAATAAGCTTTTTAAATTTATTCCTCTTTTATTACAACATTTTGTGCTCTTTAATTAAACTATCTTCATCTCAGCCTCTGGTAACCACCTTTCTACTCTGTATTTCTATTTGGTTGACTTTTTAAGTAAGATCACATGATATTTGTCTTGCTGTGTCTGACTTACCACATTTAACATGATATCTTCCAGGTTCATCCATGTTGTAACAAATGACAAGATTTCACCTATTTAAATTCTAAATATTATTTCACTGTGCATATATACCACATTTCTTTATTCATTTGTTGACAGACACTTATGTTGATTTTGTATCTTGGCTATTGTGAATAGTGCTAAATAAGCAAGGAAGGGCAGAAAAACCTTCAGATATTTTTATTTGGATACATAGTCAGTTTACAGGTAACTGGATTATACGCAGCTCTATTTTGAATTTTGAGAAAACCCCCATACTTTTTCCCCATTTAGGTTTACTAATTTACATGCCCTCAGTATTTTCCATTAATAGTGTATAAGAGTTCCCTTTTCTCCATGTTACTCTCATCTTTTTGATAGCAGCCTTTGTAACAGGTGTGAGGTGACATCGCATTTGAGTGAATCCTGATGATTAATGATAAAGGAGATTTTTCATATACATTGGCTATTATTTTTATACTTCTTTTGAGAAATTTCTACTCAGATCTACTGCCAATTTTTAAATTATTTTTTCTTAACATTGAGTTGTTTGAGATTTTTCTATATTTTATCAGATGTGTATGTGTTGCCAATATTTTCTCACACTCTAGAATATTTTCTTACTTGAATTCTTTACTTTGCAGAATTTTTTAATTTGGCTCAATCCTTTCTATTTCTGTTTGTTTTCCTGTGGTCATATTCAAAAAAATATTGGCCAGAGTGATATCACAGCATTTTCTTTATTTTTGTGTTCTAGAAGTTTGAAAGATTCAGCTATTGCCTCTGGATTTTCTGTATCTCTGAAAAACATACTGTACAAAAAAGAATGTAGACTTACAGAAGCTCATGGAACTGAAAGACAGTGTCTCACTATTTAAATATTTCTAGATTAATAAGTGTTAAGTAATTACCCATTTTTTTACTGTTTTCAGGAAGATTAAATTTTCTCATCTGTTGCTCCTCTTAAGTTCTAAGGATTGTAATGAGATCACCAATATTTTATAGTGGTAACATTCTGTGATTTTCTAAAGTATTTTATCCTTACAGTCTTATTATTTATCTAACTTTAAAAAATGGCTGCCTAAAAGAAACTTTTATTTATATTATATAATATAACATTATAATTAATCATTAATGTTTATTAATAAATGACAATAATTTAGAGAATAATGCAACATATCTTTCTACAAATCTCTGGTCTCAACATTTTCATCAAACAATCAATACATGATTTTGTTTTATCTGTGCTTATTTTTTTTAAAGACTCCTGTTTTAAAAGGACCTCACTGCCACCAGCATCACTCCTGCTTGAATGAAGCTTAACTAATACAAGCTTTGGTCCCTGAGGCATATCACAGACTCCTTGTGTTTTGGAACATTCTTAGCACTCTGATGGGCGCTCTTTAAACAGCAGAATCACCAACAATAACTGTAAATACATGGAAAACAGTGCTGTGAACAGACTGTGAAAAGGACACTTGTTACAGGAAGAGAGCTGAAAGAAAACTCAGTGTCACTTTGTGCCACCTTAGCTGGGAGTGCACATGCAGGGTGTTTCAAGTATTTTTGTTTTTGTTTCTGCTGTTCTCTGCATGTCCTCAAATCACTCCAAAAGCATAACAGATGTTGACTTGCGATTTCAGATAAATTTCCTGAGTAGGCAAATAAACAAATATGGAACCCATGAACAACAAACAACAACTGTATTTTATTTCAAACTTTCCTTTTATTTCAACTTTTTTCTACCTATTTATTAAGTATGTGAAAGCATTCATGCTTGAAGTTTAGCAATTCCAGAATTTAAATGAAGCTTTTAATGTTTATTTTTTGTAGTATATTTACTTTTCTATATGTTTTTTTCTTATTTCAGACACTCTTTCATTCTTCTTTCTAGCTGTTTTCAGGCAAAATAATCCTTTTCAAAACTTGTCCTGAATTTTACAGTTAGAAGACTTCTTATTAGTATTTTACAGGATTTCATAAAGATTAAACATATATCCAGAGATTCTACTCAAAGTATTAGTTTGACCAAATATTTTAATATATTAGAATCATAGAACACTTAAATTCCTTGTTTATTGTTTCTTTCATTGTTCATGACTCTTGTCATGTGTACATACAGACACACAATATGTATAATATGTATATATTACATACATGCTGTATGTATGTACTGTACATATGTATGATAAAACCTTTAAAGTACACTACTGTTTGTACTGTCAATAGTCAGTCTATACTTATTTACATGTATCAACTTGACAATTAACGTATTCTTTCATTTAATTTATTGTTTCCTTTCAGGATTAGGGTCTCTTTACTGAAGAACTACTCCTAATACTGATTTAGTACAAATTCCCAGACAACAGATTTTCTGTCTAAAAATGTCTTCTCTTAACTTAAACGGTTTTCTTTATCTAATAACAATTATTTGACTTGTTTTGTCATCTTTCAGCAGTTTCAAGGTATCATTGTACTCTGATTTCCATGTTTGTTTTATGGAGGAAAAGCTATCCTTACTCTTTATCCTTTCAAGTCAATATGTGCTCCTTTCTATCAGTGGCTTCTAAGAGTCTCTTTATCATTGACTTTTATCTGCTTTACATTCATGTGTTTGGGTCTTTTTTCTCAAAACTTTATTCTGCTTATGGACCAAAAACTTGTGGTCCATGGTCCATGTTGATTCCGTTTATCACTTTGTAGAAGTTCTCTGCAAATATTGCCTCTTTCCATTTTCTCTTTTTCCCACACTACTTGGATGTCAACTATATATAGGTAGGTCATTTCCATTGTATCTTACATATTTCTAATATCCTTTCCTTATTTTCCTTTTTATCCAATTTGCATTTCATTTGAAATTTTTTATTCACTTTATTTCTAGCTAACTTTTTTGCAGTTTCCTGTGTTTAATCAATTTTAAAGTCGTGATGAATTCTTACATTAACAATTTTTAATTAATAGAATTTTAGTTGATGACTTCTTGAATTATAATTTTCTGTTGAAATTATTTTATCCTTTTTTTGGGGGGACGGGGTTTGAACTCAGGGGCACCGAAAAATTATCCACACCCCAACCTTATTTTGTATTTTATTTAGACAGGGCCTCACTGAATTGCTTAGTGCCATGCCTCTGCTAGGGCTGTCTTTGAACTCATGATCCTCCTGCCTCTGCCTCCTAAGCCATTGGGATTACAGGCATGTGCCATGTGTCTAACCTTTTATCTTTTTTATACATTATTTTCTGCCATTTTGAACACAGTCATCATAGTTAGTTTAATGATATTATTTTCTTTCATACTCTGGATAGTATAGAAATACATACAAATGATTTTTTAAATTATATTTAGATAGCATACTAATATTTTCCAGTGATTTTTATTATACTATGAATACATTTTTTTAAAAAATCATAAGTTGCATAGGCACTAGATCATGTACTAATTGCAAAATGAGGAAGCTAATCTTCTTAACTCAGAGAGTCTCAAGTGTGGGCAAACATTACCTCTAGTAGGTTGAGGTCAGAGATGCTACCCAGCAACCTACAATGCAGAGGGAAGCACCTCACAACAAACCATTAGAAAGCCCTTGTTCATCCAAAGAAGACTGTAGGTTGAAGCTGATTTCCAGTCTTCTTAAGAGAGAATCCAACTTTGTCTTCTCCAGAGGCATCATGGATAAAGTCTTCTTATAACTCTGATTGACTTAGTAAGTCTTAAATTCAGAAATCAGGGAAGTGGCATAGGGACTACAGGATATAAGGTTTCCATTCTATATGGAGATATCTACTATCTACTAGTGCTAGAAAAGCTCTGAGCAATTTTCCTGAGTATTACACACAGTTTCAGTTTTGTGACCTTATAGCCTGAAATGGAAAAATAATTGCTGTATTCTGCATATTAATAATTGCTATGAGGACAGGATTTCTTCAATTGACCAGTTTGCTGTATATATATATATATATATATATATATATAACTTTATTCCAAGTTCATAGGCTGCTTTTACCACCCATTCAACTATTTCAAATATAGGATACTTGGTATTACCCCCATCCAAGCAAACAAAGAAACAAAGAAAGAAATTGAAGTGGTTTAGTCATCTATAACTAAATAAAGATTAACATACCAAATAGCCAACATAATTACATTCAGGATGAAATCATTTGAAGGGAACTCAAATTCCTCTCCAAGATTAACAACAACAGTGAGGAAAATCACAATACTTTTCAAATTTAGGAAAATTTTGAAACTAATTAAGGCACCATAAAAATTACTTAACAGTATGAATTTTTTCTACTTAATGAAATTTTATTTCCCATATTCCTCCAGAGTCTTGAGCCTTTTTCCTTATGACAAGTAGAAAACATTAATACTCTCCAGTTTAATGCCTTTTATGAACTTATTTGAGGTTTAAATGGTGTGAACTTCTTGGCTGAAAATCCCTCAGGAGAGTTTTACCTGCCAACCTCTCTTCTTTTCAATTCTTGCCACTTGCAAATGCTTCAACTCCACTAAGCTACATTGTTATTCTTGTGGTCTTCAAATGTACCAAACTTATAAAATTGTGGATCCTTGTATTAGTCATCTTTTCTTCCTATAATATCTCAGGTAATTGTGTGGTTACTACTTTCAGATCATCTTGAATCAGCTGAATCCCAAGGATTCAGCTGGTTTTATTGACAATCAAAAGCAAGGTATTTAGCACCTCCCCAGTCAATCCAGAGTGTAGCACTGCTGTTGACATTTTTTCTGATTTAATAGTTTTACCTATATTTATTCACTTGAATATAATCCTAGGACAACTGGATGTTGTTTATATCCTTCATATGCCACACAGCCTGAAAATTGAAAGTGATCGGTAATAGTATATTTACTAAATGACTCATTCGTTCAGTGCATAAATAATTTATTTCATTTTTATTGGACTTTGTCTGCTGTTGATTTACTCATGTTTCTACTTCATTTAGAACACCCTGTACTGACATAACAGCTTTATCATGGAGGCTTTCACTTCCTGGTTGCGAAGAGTATAAATTACAGGGTTCAGCAAAGGAAAGATGACTGTATGAAAGAGAGCAACCACTTTGTCAGCTGGGAAAGCCCTGAAGGGGCGGGTGTAGATAAAAATGGCAGGTCCAAACATGAGGAACACAATGATAATGTGGGTGGTGCAAGTGGAGATATCCTTGCTCTTCCCTTCTGAGGAGTGTCCCTTTACTCTGCAGAGGATGACAGCATAGGAGGTCAGAAGGCTCAGGAAGCACAGCAGGGTGAGCAGGCCACTGTTGGAGACCATCAGGAGCTCCACCACAAAAGTGTCAGTGCAGGCCAGCTTGATGACCTGTGGCACATCACAGAAACAGTTGTCCAGCTGGTTTGGGCCACAGAAGGTCAAGTGCAGGATAAGGGCCACTTGCACAATGGAATGAGCAAAACCCCCAAGCCACAGAGCCAACAGCAATGCATAGCAGACCCTGGGGCTCATAACTGTTGCATAGTGTAGAGGCCAACATATGGTGATGTAGCGGTCAAAGGCCATGACAACAAGGAGGAACATCTCTCCTGCTGCAAGGAAGTGCAAGAAAAACAGCTGGGTGATGCAGCCTCTGTAGGAAATTACTTTCTTTTCATAGAAGGAGTCAACCAGCATCATGGGAGACACAATGAAGGAGTAGGAGGCATCCAGGAAGGCCAAGTTTCCCAAGAAGAAATAGAGGGGAGCATTAAGTCTAGGATCTGATCTTATAGTAAGAATGATAAGAACATTGCCAGGGAGGATTATGAGGTAGAACATTGAGACTAGCACAAAGAGCAGGATTTGAGTATCTTGAGATTGGGTCAAACCAAAGAGGAATAATTTTGTGACCACTGTGCTGTTTCCTGTGTCCATCACTTCCTAATCTGGAGAATCACAAAAAGCAAATTGTTACCTGCTACAGTCTGTGTGGGCAAAATTACCCGGGGGGGGGGGTGACAAGCAACTTGTGAAGTTTGAAACAGCGGGAGCCGCTTTATTATGGGACAGCAGAGGTATATATACTTAACTAATTACACACAGCTTAACTTAATTAACATCATCTAGATACAGCAGTCAGTCATTAAGGAATGTTCAACATCTTAATGACTCACTGGCGTTACTTCATAAACCACTCCTCCTGGCAACGTGCCAGGCGCCATCTTGACTTGGTTGTGGTCCTCAACAGTTAACTGTTATGACCAACCTTTTTCTGCTCAATAGATCCTTTCCTAGTGTATATATATATATATATATATATATATATATATATATATATATATATATATGCTACATCCCAAATTAGCATAGCTGAAAGCAACTTATGCCCCATAATTCGTGTGAACCCTGAGTTTACCCTTCTTTCATTCTACTCATTCCTCACCAAGACTCAGGTCTTCTAACTACACTTTCATTCCTACTTAACCATGAGTTTTTTATATAACTGTGCTTCTGTAGGACTCAAAGTTATTTTGCTTACAATGTCTTAGGAATTTACTCACTAACACACAACATAAACTTTAGCAAGATTCTCCATTTTGGGGTTATTGATGACTAATCTTTGTTGTTAATGCTAATTCACTGTTTCTAATTGTCAGAATATGGGCAAAGTGTGGGTCCTTTCTCCTTATTGACACATAACAAAGTGTTTTTTTCAAGTCCTACAGAAGCCCAAGTTCTTGCTTGTTATCTTTCTGTTTGTTTTCTGAATTGCAATGATAATTCTGATGTCATGCTCTGCATAGATAGTCTTATGAATTCTCAATCTAAACTGGTCATCAGGCACTTAAAACAAGATCTGTGCCTTTGACCTGATTTAGAAGTATTACCCTGGTTATATACATGACCAGGTGCCGATCCTGTTTAGGCACTATATCCTGTTCTTAAATTCTAATTAGTAGACCTTTTTTTGTTTACCATATACCTAAAATCTGCTTCTCTGAATGTCAGAATGGTAGCCAAATGATATCCTTCTCACAGATATTTTTTAATAATACAAAAAGGAATTTGACTATCCTAAGTAATATATTTTTTTTTAAAATTGGTTGTTCAAAACATTACAAAGCTCATGACATATCATCTTCCATACATTTGATTCAAGTGGGTTATGAACTCCCACTTTTTACCCCAAATACAAGTTGCAGAATCACATCGGTTACACATCCACATTTTTACATAATACCATATTAATGACTGTTGTATTCTGCTACCTTTCGTATCCCCTACTATCCCCCCTCCCCTTCCCTCTCATCTTCCCTCTCTACCCCATCTGCTGTTGTTTAATTCTCTCCCTTGTTTTTTTTTTCCCGCTTTCCCCTCACAAACTCTTATATGTAATTTTGTGTAACAATGAGGGTCTCCTTCCATTTCTATAGTTTCCCTTCTCTCTCCCTTTCTCTCCCCCCACTTGTCTCTGTTTAATGTTAATCTTTTCCTCATGCTCTTCTTCCCTGTTCTGATCTTAGTTGCTCTCTTTATATCAAAGAAGACATTTGGCATTTGTTTTTTAAGGATTGGCTAGCTTCACTTAGCATAATCTGCTCTAATGCCATCCATTTCCCTGCAAAATCCATGATTTTGTCATTTTTTAGTGCTGTGTAATACTCCATTGTGTATAAATGCCACAGTTTTTTAATCCATTCATCTATTGAGGGGCATCTGGGTTGATTCCAAAGTCTAGCTATTGTGAATTGTGCTGCCATGATCATTGATGTGGCAGTATCCCTATAGTATGCTCTTTTAAGGTCCTCAGGGAATAGACCGAGAAGGGCAATAGCTGGGTCAAATGGTGGTTCCATTCCCAGCTTTCCTAGGAATCTCCATACTGCTTTCCATATTGGCCGCACCAGTTTGCAGTTCCACCAGCAATGTACAAGTGTACCCTTTTCCCCACATCCTCGCCAGCACTTGTTGTTGCTTGACTTCATAATGGCTGCCAATCTTACTGGAGTGAGATGGTATCTTAGGGTGGTTTTGATTTGCATTTCTCTGACTGCTAGAGATGGTGAGCATTTTTTCATGTACTTATTGATAGATTGTATGTCCTCCTCTGAGAAGTGTCTGTTCAGGTCCTTGGCCCATTTGTTGATAGGGTTGTTTGTTATCTTGTTGTTTAATTTTTTGAGTTCTTTGTATATTCTGGATATTAGGGCTCTATCTGAAGTGTGAGGAGTAAAGATTTGTTCCCAGGATGTAGGTTCCCTATTTACCTCTCTTATTGTTTCTCTTGCTGAGAAAAAACTTTTTAGTTTGAGTAAGTCCCATTTGTTGATTCTAGTTATTAACTTTTGTGTTATAGGCGTCCTATTAAGTAATTTGGAGCCCGACCCCACAATGTGTAGATCGGAGCCAACTTTTTCTTCTATCAGGTGCAGAGTCTCTGATTTGATATCTAGCTCCTTGATCCATTTTGAATTAACTTTTGTGCATGGCGAGAGAAAGGGGTTCAGCTTCATTTTGTTGCATATGGATTTCCAGTTTTCCCAGCACCATTTGTTGAAGATGCTATCCTTCCTCCATTGCATGCTTTTAGCGCCTTTATCAAATATAAGAAAGTTGTAATTTTGTGGATTGGTCTCTGTGTCCTCTATTCTGTACCATTGGTCCACCTGCCTGTTTTGGTACCAGTACCATGCTGTTTTTGTTACTATTGCTCTGTAGTACAGTTTGAAATCTGGTATCGCTATACCTCCTGATTCACACTTCCTGCTTAGAATTGCTTTTGCTATTCTGGGTCTTTTGTTTTTCCATATGAATTTCATGATAGCTTTATCTATTTCTACCAGAAATGCCGTTGGGATTTTGATTGGCATTGCATTGAACCTGTAGAGAACTTTGGGTAATATCGCCATTTTGATGATGTTGGTTCTGGCTATCCATGAACAGGGTACATTTTTCCATCTTCTAAGATCTTCTTCTATCTCTCTCTTTAGGGTTCTGTAGTTTTCATTGTATAAATCTTTCACCTCTTTTGTTAGGTTGATTCCCAAGTATTTTATTTTTTTTGAGGATATTGTGAATGGGGTGGTTTTCCTCATTTCCATTTCAGAAGTTTTGTTACTGATATACAGAAATGCCTTTGATTTATGCGTGTTGATTTTATATCCTGCCACTTTGCTGAATTCATTTTTTAGTTCTAGTAGTTTCTTTGTAGACCCTTTTGGGTCTTCTAAGTATAGGATCATATCGTCTGCAAATCGTGATATTTTAAGTTCTTCTTTTCCTATTTTTATGCCTTTAATTTCTTTTGTCTGTCTAATTGCTCTGGCTAGTATTTCAAGGACTAAATTAAATAGAAGTGGTGAGAGAGGGCATCCCTGTCTTGTTCCAGATTTTAGCGGGAATGCCTTCAGTTTTTCTCCATTTAGAATGATGCTAGCCTGAGGCTTAGCATATATAGCTTTTACAATGTTGAGGTAAGTTCCTGTTATCCCCAGTTTTTCTAGCGTTTTGAACATAAAAGGATGCTGTACTTTGTCGAATGCTTTTTCTGCATCTATCGAGATGATCATATGGTTCTTATCTTTAAGTCTATTGATGTGGTGAATAATATTTATTGATTTCCGTATATTGAACCAACCTTGCATCCCAGGGATGAATCCTACTTGATCATGGTGCACAATTTTTTTGATATGCTTTTGTATTCGATTCGCCAGGATTTTGTTGAGAATTTTTGCATCTATGTTCATTAGAGATATTGGTCTGTTTTTTTCTTTCTTTGAAGTGTCTTTGTCTGGTTTTGGGATCAGGGTGATGTTGGCCTCATAGAATGAATTTGGAAGAGCTCCTTCTTTTTCTATTTCTTGAAATAGCTTGAAAAGTATTGGTATTAATTCTTCTTTGAAGGTTTTGTAAAACTCCGCTGTATACCCATCTGGTCCAGGGCTTTTCTTGGTTGGTAGTCTTTTGATGGCTTCTTCTATTTCTTCCTTTTTTATTAGTCTGTTTAAATTGTGTGTGTCTTCCTGACTCAATCTGGGCAGATCATATGACTTAAGAAATTTATCGATGTCTTCACTGTCTTCTATTTTGTTAGAATATAGGGTTTCAAAATACTTTCTAATTATCTTCTGTATTTCTGTACTGTCTGTTGTGATATTGCCTTTTTCATCCCGTATGTTAGTGATTTTTCTCTCTTCTTCTCTTTGTTAGCATGGCTAAGGGTCTGTCGATCTTATTTATTTTTTCAAAGAACCAACTTTTAGTTTTATCAATTTTTTCAATGGTTTTTTTTGTTTCAATTTCATTGATTTCCGCTCTGATTTTAATTATTTCTTGTCTTCTGCTATATTTGCTGTTGTTTTGCTCTTCCTTTTCTAGGGTTTTGAGATGTAGTGTGAGTTCGTTTATTTGTTGTTTTTTTTCTTTTTTTGAGGAATGAACTCCAGGAAATGAATTTCCCTCTTAAAACTGCTTTCATTGTGTCCCATAGATTCCGGTATGTTGTGTCTGAATTGTCGTTTATCTCTAAGAATTTTTTTATTTCCTCCTTTATGTCTTCTGTAACCCATTGATCATTCAGTAACATATTGTTTATTTTCCATGTGATGCAGGATTTTTCCTTCCTTCATTTTTCATTGATTTCCAGTTTCATTCCATTATGATCAGATATGGTGCATGGTATTATCTCCACTCCTTTATATTTACTAAGAGTTGCCCTATGGCATAATATATGATCTATCTTTGAGTAAGATTCATGTGCTGCTGAGAAGAACGTGTATCCACTTGATGATGGTTGATATATTCTATACATGTCGGTTAAGTCTAGGTTATTGATTGTGTCATTGAGTTCTATAGTTTCTTTATTCAGCTTTTGTCTGGAGGATCTGTCTAATGGCGAGAGCAGTGTGTTGAAATCACCCATAATTATTGTGCTGTGGTCAATTTGACTCTTGAACTTGAGGAGAGTTTGTTTTATGAACGTTGCTGCACCATTATTTGGTGCATATAAATTGATAATTGTTATGTATTGTTGGTGAATAGTTCCTTTTAACAGGATATAGTGTTCTTCTTTATCCCTTTTGATTAACTTAGGTTTGAAGTTGATTTTATTCGATATGAGTATGGCCACTCCTGCTTGCTTCCGAGCGCCATGTGAGTGGTATGATTTTTTCCCAACCTTTCACCTTCAGCCTGTGTATGTCTTTTCCTATCATATGAGTCTCCTGAAGGCAGCATGTTGTTGGATTTGTTTTTTTGATCCAGGTTACCAGCCTGTGTCTCTTGATTGGTGAGTTTAGTCCATTAACATTTATGGTTACAATTGAAATATGATTTGTACTTCCAGTCATGTTTATTTATTTATTTATTTTAGTTTGGCTAGTTTTTACTTTTTGGTTGTTTTCCTCCCCCTTTACTGAGATACCTCCCGCTGTTGGTTTTGGGCACTGTTTTTCCATTCCTCTTCTTGTAGAATTTTGCCCAAAATGCTTTGCAGTGCTGGTTTTCTGGCTGTGAAATCTTTTAGCTTTTGTTTATCGTGAAAGATTTTAATTTCATTGTCAAATCTGAAGCTTAATTTTGCTGGATATAGTATTCTTGGTTGGAATGCATTATTTTTCAGCGTTTGAAATACATTGTTCCAGGATCTTCTCGCTTTCAAAGTCTGTGATGAAAAATCAGCCGTTAACCTAATTGGTTTACCCCTGAATGTAATCTGCCTCCTTTCCCTCGTAGCTTTTAATATTCTCTCCTTGTTCTGTATGTTGGCTATCTTCATAATTATATGTCTTGGAGTTGGCCTATTACAGTTTTGGATGTTTGGGGTCCTGTAGGCTTCCAGGATTTGGCAATCCATTCCATCTTTCATCTCTGGGAAGTTTTCTAGGATTATTTCATTCAATAGGTTGTCCATTCCTTTGGCTTGAATCTCTGTGCCTTCTTCTATCCCAATGACTCTCAAATTTGGTTTTTTGATGAGATCCCATATCTCTTGGATAGATTGCTCGTGAGATTTAAGCATCTTTTCAGTATTGACTATATTCTTTTCAGGTTGATAAACTTTGTCTTCATTATCTGATGTTCTGACTTCTACTTGATCTAGTCTATTTGTAATATTCTCGTTAGCATTTTTAATCTGGTTTATGGTTTCTTGCATTTCTAAAATCACTGTTTGGTTTTTTTTTAAAGATCTCTATCTCCTGGTAAAGCTCGTTCTTTGCAGTTTGAATTTGTTTGTTTAGTTGGTTTTCAAAATATACTTTCAATTCTTGGATTTGCTGTCTCATGTCTTCTCTAAAATTCCGTTCCATCTGAGTTAGGTATGCCTTGATTTCTTTCCCTGTCCATATTTCTGATGCTTCTAGGTCCTCCTGTAGATTTAAGTTGTCCTGCATTATCTGTACTCCTTTTTTCCCTGGTTTTTTCATGTTGTTCACGTTACTTTCCAGCTCTGTTTGACTGCTTTGTAACTGCTTTCTCCTATACATTTGTTTTGGCTTTGTTTATATCTGTTGTCTCTCCTTTGTGGTGGGAGATTATGCCTATAGATGTTGGGCTTTATTGTACTTTAGAGCTGATTCATTCAATTTATAAAGGGCTTCTGGATTTTGTATGCATATAGTGATTTGTTTTTTGTTCTTAGGACTTTAGGTTAGGTGCTATGAAGGTATAAGGGTTAGTATGTCTTGGCTACTTTAGAAGATTGCTCTACTGAAGGGGGATGCTAACCGTCAATTGGATCAGGGTGTTGGTAGTAGCTAGGTATTTAGGAGCACTATAGACGGCCTCGAAACATTCACCTGTTTGCATTTAGACAGTTACACGAAATGGAGGACGTAATGCTTGGGATGAAAGTTGGGGGGAAGGGGAAGGAAGGTGCTCTTGAAAAGAAAGAAGGAGGGGGAGTTAGATAGCATAGAGGAGAATGGAAAGAACAATAAAACTTGGAAGGGGAGAGAAAGAGGGAAAAAAGGAGAGAAAAAATAAAATAAAATAAGAAATAAAATTAGGTCTTAGAGATCCATTTTCTTCTCTTCCCGTAGGCAAAGCTGTGCCCTCTGGGCTGAGATTTGCCCTCAATGTGTCAACAGCAATCCCTGTAAGGTGGCTCCTGGGAGTCTCTCAATCCTGTTGGTCCAGAGCCGTTTCACTTCTATGGCCCCTCCTCCCCTTCCTCCTGCCAGCCAGCCAGGTCCTGTGCATCGGAGGAGGTTCTCCAAGGATTTGGTTACACTTTCAGCCCCTCTGGGTGCTCTATTTCCCTAACGACTGAGCACTCTCTCTGTCATTCATCTAAGCCCCAGTGCTGTGGAGCTGTGTTCTGGGAGTCAATAGTTTAATTTTTCCGGACCCCTTTGGTGGGCACACCTTCGGAGTCTGGCGGCTAAGACCATTGGTGTCGCCACTGGTGGTAATGGGAGTTGGGGGTTGAGGATCCCCTCTGCTTCCCTCAGCCCCTACAATCACGACCACTCCGCTGGCGGTAGGAGGAGTTGGGGGTCTGGAGTGTCCTCTGTTTCCCTCCGCCCCTACCGTCACGCCCTCTCAGTTGGCGGTTGGGGGAGTTGGGGGTGGGGAGTCATCTCTGCTTCCCTCCGCCCCTACAGTCATGCCCACGTCACTGGCAGTATTGGGAGTTGGGGGTCGAGAGTCCTTTGGCCCTTACAGTCACACCCACGGAGAGATTTTGAAGTTTCCCAGTTGTTTGTATCTGATGCGGGTGGGAGTCACACACCTGCTAAAGTAGATTCCGCTGGGAAGGAATCTCTTTGGCCGAACTTTGGTGACTTCCCCTCTCTGCTATGGCGGGCCCCTGCCTCCTTGCTGGAGTGTCCGAAGGGAGGGGTGGAACTGGCTTGTCTCTGGTCTGACACAATCTCTGGTTTTAGTTCCCAGTTCGCTATTTCATAAAGGCTTGGTTAGATTTCCTTCACGTCGTCTCAGGGGGGGAGCCGTTTGCCGGGTGTGCGGGGCCGTTCGCAGTGGGGGCGGGGCCACCTGCAGAGCCGGGCCGGCGCTGGCCGCTGGCGGGGAGCCAGCAGAACCCGGAGCCCGGAGGGCGGGGGCCCGTTTGCCGGGTGGGCGGGGCCGTTTGCAGAGCCGGGGGGCAGGGAGCCGTTAGCCATGCGGGCCGGGCGTTAGCAGAGCCGGGAGGGCGGGGGGCCGTTTGCCGGGTGGGCGGGGCTGTTAGCAGAGCCAGGAGGGCGTAGGCCGTTTGCCAGGCCAGGCGGGGACCCTTCTCGCTGCGCCGGCCGCCGGGGGCCGCTTGTAGAACCCGGTAGGCAGCGGCCTCGTGGCTAAGGGCCGGGCGGGCCGATCACAGAGCGAGCGGGGCCGCCAGGAGAGCCGGGATGGCGGGGGCCGTCTGCCGGGCCAGGCAGGGACCCTTCTCGCTGCCCCGGGCCGCCGGGGGCCGCTTGCAGAGCCGGTTGGGTGGTGGCTGCGGGATTGGACCTCTGCGCCCGCGTGGCCGGCCAAGATTCACTTGTCTGGGGCCAACTGTCACCTCTAATATAACTTACTAATTCCTGGCAGGTCTCCTTTCAGCGGAATTTTGCTAGAAGTTCCTCAGTAGGTAGAATGTAGCTGTTTTAATGGGTGTTTCTGATCCGGTTAATGTGGAGATACTGAAAGTGCTGCTTCCTTGCCGGCCGCCATGTTGGATCCCCCCTAAGTAATATAATTAAAGCAGAGTGCATTGGTATTGGCCATATACAATATATAATATACTCATTTAAGAGATAATTAAATTAAAGTTAGTTGCAGTTAATTTGCAATGTATTTCCTTCTTTGGTCTCATTAGCAAGTGATTAAATGAGTGTGTATACCTCTGTCAAAACTGATTAGGAAAGTATTGGTGTTTCATTAACTGACACTATTTCATCAAGGCATTAAATGACAAATCATGACTTTGTTTGACTTAATAATTCCCATTTTAGCCAGGAGAGGTGGTGCATGCCTGTAATCCCAATATCTCAGAAGACTGAGACAGGACAATTGTGAGTTCACAACCAGCTCAGAACTGTGAGGCACTAAGCAACTCAGTGAGACCCCATTGAGACCCTGTCTCTAACTAATATACAAAATAGTGCTGGGGATGTCAATCAGTGGTCCAGTGCTCCTGAGTTCAATTCCAGTACCAAAAAAAAAGTCACCTTTTCTGTCTAAAGTTTTATCTAAATAAGAGTTACAATCATGTTGGAGAAATGGAGAAATAATATTTAGTCTATATACTAGTCTCTAAGGTAGAAACTATTCATTCTGGGATGGAGGGTAACAAGGTAATATTTTGGAGTGCTGAAATCAGTAGAATTTCTCTCTTTTACTACAGATGTTTTTTAAAATCATGTGTTTGTGTTATTCTAATATAAAAACACTTAACAAATACATAATTAATACTTTGAGAATACATAGTTCACAGTTGTAGTGGATTATATGGAAGAGAAATGACTACTGATTAGAATAAATTACTGCAATGTGAAATATACAGATGCTGGTTTGATTTTTAGTTACATTTAATACTTTTTTAAAGTGCTATGAAATACACAAATACAATTTGGCCAAAAAAAGAAAAGAAAAGAAGAGCAGTAAAATGTTGATACATGATACAATAGGAAGGAAGCTGAAAAAGACTATTCTGTATGAAAGAAGAAGACAACACAAAACAGTTGTGTAAAATATCCAGACAAGGAAACTGTTAGAGGCAGAAAGGTACAGTGGAAATTTACATAAAATACATGAGGATATATTTATCCTGATGAAAATGTTTTAGAGTTATATCATGATAATTTATGCACAGTAGCTGTGCAAGAATGTTATAATATTATAGAATAAGTAGTTAAAATACAGGAGGATATATTTGATGAACACACAAACACATAGTCCCACATGCATTAGCAAACATACTCAGTCTAAGAGATCTGAAATATAACAAAATGTCTTTGATGTCCTTAGAAGTATGGTATATTTCTACATGCACATAACATACTGTGGTAAATTTCACTTCCTAGTACCTGTCCTTTCCCTGTACTCATCCCTTTGAACATCTTCTTCTCTACTAGTCTGTCTTATTTTGTTGTAATCTCTTTTTCTCTTCGTTTTTTCTCTCCAGTATCCACATATGAGAGATAACATTTGGCCCTTAATCTTGAGTCTGCATTATTTCACTCAACATTATACTCTCTAGTTCCATCCATTTTCCTTTAAATGACATAATTTTGTTCTTCTTTATAACTGAATAAAACTTCATTGTGTATATACACCATATTTTCTTCATCTGTTCATATGTTGACGGATATCTAGGCTTGTTCCATAACTTGGCTATTTTGATTGTGCTGCTACAAGAATAGGATTACATGTATCTGTGTAATATTTGACAATTTGTTAGCGGCAGTGATATTAGAATGTCAGATGTTAATCAGGCATAATGAAAGCAGTAAGCCTAGACAGGTTATTTTAGATATGTAACTCATATCTGGGATAAGAAGTCATAGATCTTATCTAGGAAGTTAAATAGTGGTCCTGAATCAATAATAAATATCATAGTATCTGCATTTTTTGGTGCAAAAGAGTAAGATGAAGAGAATACATTAGGTTTCTAATGAATTGTCAGAAATTACTAATTATGCTTAACTAAAGACCTTCATGGTGTCTTGGAGACCAATTCCTTTAGGTCTTTGTCCTCTCAAATAAAATAATAATCTATTGCACATTTTGTATTGATAGTTATACTTTTTTTTCAAAAAATGTGCTTTGTTACATTCCATTTCTCAATTAAGAAAATTAAATAGAAAAAATATTTAATCATTCAAAACTATGCCTAGTTTTTCTTTTTTTAATTTATTATTTTAGTTGTAGTTGGACACAGTATCTTTATTTTAAAATTTTTTAAATGTGGTGCTGAGGATGGAACCCAGGGCCTCACACGTGCTAGGTGAGCACTCTACCACTAAGCTACAATCCCAGCCCTTCCTAGTTTTTCTTATACATGAAAAAGAACCATGGCATTATTCTGAACCACATTAAAACTAAAATAAGGAACTTTAATTTTACAAAGTAAATACAATATTCAGTCAAGTATTCTTTCATTCAAATGTTTGTCAAGTTCAGACAGGAAGGCAATAGTAGGTGATGAAAAGTGAACAAAAGAGTAAAGGAAAGAAGATGATATTTGTAGGGGTTTATTTCCTATTAAAGTCTATGCTGCTAATAACTTTGAATATACATAAGTAATCTTCCATGAAAAATATATCTGTAGAGTAGATCCTCAGTAGTAAAAGTTAAATATATCAGTATCTGGAAAGAAAGCACAGAAGAGACAAATAAACAAAAATACATATGAAAATACAGAAGTAAAGATGAAAAGAGTGATAATGCCCAAAGTGATGGGTGAACTCAGAAAGTCGTGGACAGATAGAGAGGAAGGGGCTGGAAAAGAGAGGGAGGGGGAGCGGGGGAGTATCCTTGGAAAGACAAGTCTTAATTTTGGATTTTTGTGGAGTTTTTATTTCCTTTTTTATATAATTACAGACTGTCTTTGGCTCCCATTTCTCAGTGTATAACATAGTACATTAGAATTAGTTAAAAGTAGTATCTTAGAGCTTTACTAGTCCAAATAATCTCTACCTCTGAGAAACTTTTTCATGTTAGGCAATTTTATAACATTATAAAGATATACTTTAGTGTGCATTCATGTGTAAGGTTTTAAAAATTACTTTTTAGAATTACTAATACTAATGGTACACATTAGTGATACTTATTGTGGTATTTCTATACATGCATATACATTGACTATTGATCATGTCCATCTGCTTTTCTACCCGCTCCCCTCATCCTTCTGCTTTCTTCCCTTTGCCTCCTTATCAATCACTAATAATTTCTCTCCTGATTTCAACTTTTTCTTCTCATGTTTCTACATGTGAGAGAAAGTATGCTCTACTTGTCTGTGTGCCTTGTTGTATTTAACATGCTGCTCACTTGTTCCCATTCATTTTACTACAAATGATAGGATGTCCTTCTGCTTTATGGCTGAATCACAATCCCTGGCATAAATACTACATTCCCTTTATCCATTCAGCTGTTGATGGGTCCATAGAATGATTGCATGTCTTATCTATTGTACATAGTTTATGAACAGTATTGATATAAATGTGGGTCGGCCAGTATCTCTTACTACATTTCTTAAGGATATATACCTATGATTTGAATAAATGGATCGTAAGGAAGTTCCATTTTTAGATTTTTGATGAAGCTCTATACCCTTCCATTGCAGCTGTATTAACTCACATTCCAAGCAATAATGTGTTGCCCCCCCCCCCACAACATTCTTCAAAGCATCTATTATTTTCTATCTTGTTGTTGTTGTTGTTTTGATGGTAGTCATTCTACCTGGGGTGAGATGGAATGTCATTTTATCTTTGACTTCCATTTCACTGATGGCTAACTATATATACATACACATACATACATACACACACGCTTTGTTACATTCCATTTCTCAATTAAGAAAATTAAATACAAGAAAATATTTAATCATTCAAAATTCTGCCTGGTTTTTCTTTTGTTTTAAATTCATTTTTTAGTTGTAGTTGGACACAGTATCTTTATTTTAAATATTTTTAAATGTGGTGCTGAGGATCGAACCCAGGGCCTCACACATGCTAGGTGAGCACTCTATATAATTTGTACCAGGGATTGAACTCAGGGTCACTTGACTACTTAATCATATTGCCAGCCCTATTTTGTATTGGATTTAGAGACAGGGCCTCACTGAGTTGCTTAGCATCTCACTTTTGCTCAGGCTGGATTTGAACTCCTGATCCTTCTGCCTCAGGATCCTGAGCCTCAGGGATTACAGGTGTGCACCACTGCACAAGGATTTTTTTCATATAATTATTTACTGGCTGTTTTTATTTCTTATGAGAAGTGTCTATGCATGTCATTTGCCTATTTTTAATTGAAATGCTCCTTTTCTTTATGTTTGTGTTCTTCATATGTTATAGAAATTAACTCTCTGTCAGATAAATTCTTGCCAAAGATTTACCCCCACTTTTTAAGTAGTCTCTTCAGTCTATTAACTATTCTCTTCATTGTGCTTCAGAAGCTTTTAAATTTGATGTAATCCCACTTGTCAATTAACCAGTACATAAAAATATAACATTGTACGTATGAATGGAACACCAAGTAACATTTGATAGATGTATATGTTCTGTAATGATCACATCAGGTGAAACATTTACCTCCTCAAACCTCATCTTTTCTGTGTGGAGAAAACTCAAAATCTTTTAGATGGGAGCTTTTTACTGACTTTGCTCTTACTTCCACTTTGAGTGAAAACATTTAACCTTGACCATTTGAATTTGGTTTATTTCTTTTTTTAACTTTCATTTTTTTAATTCTTTCTATTTTTGCATCATCAATTGTAGCAGAGACTCTGTTGTTTAACAAACATTTGTTCAGACAAATAAGTGGAAGAAATAGTTATTTGCTCATCTGAGTCATACTTCCCTGTGATAAGTCTTTTCCTGGTTCAACATATGGATCTAAATAAAACCTTGCTTAGGGGAAGGGAGGAGGAGAATGAAAGAAGGTTCTGGGAAGGAGATTGAGCAACTAATGTTGCATGCATGGATGATTAGAGCATTCAAAAAATCCTATTATGTACAATTATAATACACTAATAACTTTAAAAAAAATTTGCCTAGATTCTGACAAGATCAAGCACAATATAATTTCATATAAATTTAGCTAAAATGGGCCTCAGGGAGAGCAAATTCCACTTCAGTGAAGAGAAAGAATCCATCAGGAGATGAGCTTCAGTAATCGGCATTGAAGGGATAGTCCGGAAAATTAGCCTGGTCAGCCAGGACACAGATCCTCCAGTTTCTGTTGAAGCTGAGTAAGGTCTCCATCTCATCACTCAATTTGAAGTCAAAGACCTGAAAGTTCTCAAGAATACGTTCTAGGGTCACAGACTTGGGGATCACCCCACCAGATTCCTCTGGATATGGAACCGGATCAGAACCTGGGCTGGGGATTTTTTATGCCTTGCAGCAATCTCCTTGATCTTAGGGTCCTCCAGTAGTGAAGGGTCTTCTGGTTTGGCCCAAGGTCTATCTGGAAAGTCCAGGGGGATGTAGGCTGTGACCATGATGCCCTTAGAGTGGCAATATTGGATCAGTTTCTCCTGGATGAGGTATGGGTGACACTCGACCTGGTTAGTCACTGGTTCATATTTGAGTCCAGGCTTATTCAAGATCTTCTCCATCTGGAAGTGGTTGACGTTGGAAACACAAAGAGCTTTCACCAACCCCTCATCCACCAGCTCCTCCATGACCTCCCAGGCATCCAAGAATGTTTCTTTACTGATGAGGTTGTTGCCTTTATCATCTTTGGGGAATAAGTCCTTCCCAGCCTGAAATCCTGGGGGGCCAATGAATAAGGTAGACATCCAGATAGTCCAGTTTCAGATCTTTGAGGGTCTTCCGACAGGCTTCCTTCACAAGCTTCCTCTCAAAGAAGGTGCACCACAACTTGCTCACAATAAAGAGGTCCTCCCGCTTCACCACCTTCTCTTGGATCTTCTGAGGGGCCACTGAGGTTTCAGAGAGGGTTGTTATCTGGTCAGGGACAGCCAGGCATGGGTGAGTTCAATGCATGGGCAGGAATCCAAAACAAGTTTAGAAATCTTAGTAAATTATAGTAAAACAGAAATTAATTTTTCATGACTTTGTGATGAGATGGTTCCCAATCTTAAGATGGAATTAGGCTGGGTTCCTTATAAAACAAAATGTGTACGTGTGTGTGTGAAGAATAAATGATCAGAACTATAAGTTGAAGGTCAGCATTAGTGTGGACACCTGCATGTACATCTTATTTTTTTCTGAAATTTATCAGGTTTTAATTTATGTAAAATAAATGAACTATTCCTACAAATATAGTAAAAGTGTAACAGGGGTTCACTTGATGCTTTGACTCTATCCCTTGTTGCTTTGAAAGTTACTTTTTTTCTTTTTCCCAACCTTCTTCTCTCCGATCTTCTCCTGAGTAATGATGTGTTATTTGGCTCACGGTTCTGAAGTTGAGATGTGCAAAATCAGGCAGCTGCCTCTACTGAGGTCCTTCTTGTTCTGTGGACTGTCTGCATGTGAGATAGAACAAGCTTTCTACCTTGGGTCTCTCTCCCTATTATTATAATGCAGTCATGGAGGCCCCACCCTCATGATCTGGTCTACCAACCTCCAAAAAGCCCCACTGCAAAATACTATATAGCTTTGAGAATTAATTTCAACCTGAGTTAAGGAGACTACAAATACACAGACCATCACTGACAGTTTCCCTAAATATGGAATCCTTTGGTCTGGTGTTCTCCTCTAAAATTTGTCAAAGTTTTGCTTGAGTGACACTTACATTTTCTTTCTTTTTTTTAAGAGATTTTATTTATTTTTTAGGTGTAGATGGACGCAACATAATGCCTTTATTTTTATGTGGTACTGAGGATCGAACCCGGGTCCCACCTGTGCTCGGCGAGCGCTCTAACACTGAGCCACAATCCCACCCCGAACTTCCATTTTCTTAATGATAGATAATCATCTTCTGCAGCAATACATGGCTGACCAACTATATTCCTACCCAATTAAAACAGTAGAGCTTACAAGTCTAATGAAGAACTTCTTTATTAGGGGTGATTATTTTATAATTTATATATTTCACATTTTTAATTTTAGTAAAATGAGTTATTTCAGTTTGTAATTTAAGAAGCAGTAGCTGCAGTTAATTTTAATAAATAAACCATTTCCATCTTTTCAAGATATATAGCAAACAGACTCTTTTACTCAGGAGAGAAAATGAGGCATAAATGGGACAAGTTGAATTGAATATTTTTGAAAAGTCAGAGAGTTTTTGACAGTGTAACAGAATGTGTGACTCAAAATCTTGTTTTATGTAATAATAAGTTACTAATGTTGAAAGGAGTTGATACCCAGGAGTCTGAAGGGGATATAAGTGTGGGAAGCCATCTGTGATTTACATGAGGGTGTTCTCCAGCAATGGTGGCCAGGGAGATTTTGGTTTGGTATTGTGAACTATCCAACTACCCGTGGCCCTCCCAATAGATTGCCCAATGCATGTGATTTCTATCTCTGCTCTGCTAGGAAGTCCCCCCATAGTAGCTCAGGAGATGGGTGTAACCTGTTGGGAACTGGACAACCTATCTTTAACCTTTTTTGATGAAGAACATTCTATGGAAGGCCTTTGCTATTTCCTAATATAAATAAAGCAGGCGCGGGCTCCATTTTGTCAGTATAGAAGCTTGATCTGTATGATCGAAGTGCCCGTCCTGCCCCCACTCTTGAAATTACTTTCTGTGTTCTGTGATTTTTTGCTGTTTTATTTCTCTTAGCTTTTATTTCTCACCCAGCCCATTCCACCAAGGGGAACCCCGTTTCCACCACCTAAGCTGGAAGAGGGCGAGATATAAATAGGAAAGAAACCCAGAAAGCCTAAATTCACATTGGTAAAGCTGAGCAGATGCTGTTGCTTCGGGTGTGAATTTGGTGTTGGCTGGCTGAAGCAGAGGCAGCAATGCACATCAAAGGCTTAGCTAGGAGGTTCTGTTCTACCTGTCTCTCCCACGCACCTACCTTCTCTGAGCCCCACTATAGCATGTCCTCCACAGTTCAAGTTAGCTCTATGCTTTCTGAAACTTTCTTTCTTCTTTAGTTCTTAAATTATCATGTGATTTTGAAGTTAGCCATACTTCATTGTTTTACAATGATCGTTTGTTTCTTTTAGGATCCATAATATTATTTAGATATGTATTACCTATACTTCCTTCATTTTTTTTCTGTATTTATTTATTTTAGGTGGATGTTTGATCCTATGAAAAAGTGTATTGTTTTATCATTTCCAATTTCCTATTAAAGAAAACTATTCAAGATCTAAGAATTATAACTCAAAAACCAGTCTTTAAGTTCTAAAATTAAAAGTCACTTTAGTAGTGAAGAAGGAACCAGATAGATGATTGTAGGAGACATTTGAATCTGAAAGAAGTAGCCATGTCTACCGCCTTTCCACATTGGATCATGAGGTGCAACCTCTATTTTTAATGGAACACCAGTACATCTTTAGATAAATTGAATCTCTGGTCTTGCTTCTGTTACCCATTCATCTTTGTTTATTCTCAATGAAATTGTAATTATGTGTTTTAAACCATAATGAATTTGGTCTAAATAAAAATGAATGGTAATTGATTCAAGCCTTTGTGCCAGTAAAGACAAAGATTACATAAAAAAATAATTTATTGGTGCAATGAAATTAATTTTGTTGCAAAGAAATAGCAAATTATTAAGTGAAATTAGCCAATCCCCCCACAAAAAACAAATGCCAAATGTTTTCTCTGATATAAAGAGGCTGACTCAGAGTGGGATAGGGTGGGGGAGCATGGGAGGAATAGATGAATTCTAGGTAGGGAAAAGGGGTGGGAGGGAAAGGGAGGAGGCAGGGAATTACCAAGGATGATTGCATGTGATGGACACCATTATCCAAAGTACATGTATGAAGACATGAATTCGGTGTCAACCTACTTTATATACAAACAGAGCTATGAAAAATTGTGGTATATATGTGTAATAAGAATTGTAATGCAAAAACAAAACAAAACAAAGTACATGTAAAAAGACATGAATTGGCGTGAACATACTTTATATTCAAAGATATGAAAAATTGTGCTCTATATGTGTAATCAGAATTGTAATGCATTCCGCTGTCGTGTATTTAAAAAAATAAAATCAATTAAATAGAAAAAAGAAATTAAGAACAAGGGGATGTTACTTGGTGTAGAGTGTTTACCTGGCAAGTGTGAAGCCCTAGTTTTAATGCCCAGCACCTGGGGGGGGGGGGCAAACGAGGGAAATAAGGATGTGTGTAATAATTTGATTGCAAGAGTGTGCTTTACTCCATTGTTTATTAGTTAACTAGATTAGGAAACATAACTACAATGAATTATTTTAAACCATTAAAAATAATATGGAGAAAATTTTACAAAAAGAAAGAGAAATAGCAAATTAGAAAACACTATTAATTAAAATACATTCATGGTTTAAATTTAACACATGTGACACAGTTACATACAAATTACAAGTTAAGACAAAGGATGAAAATGAAAAACTACAAATAAATAACAAGATGTTCCCTAAGCCCAGCAAACAAGAATTCCATTCCCCTTTGCCTGCTTTGACCTTGGAGAATATAATGAGACACTGGCTATCATGATATAGAGTTGGCTAGAAAGTACCTCAGGGGAGATTTTTCAAAAGAGGTTATGATAATGAAATAAAGACACTGCTTTTTAATAATTAGTACTATATCTACCATGTGCCAATTTTTTTTTGTCTACATATTGAAAAGATCTACCCTGAACATTTTAAACTATTTTAAACCAGTACTTTTTTTTTGTTTTGCCATTCATATTTCCTGTTATTTTATGAGAATTAATTTGCAGATATTAAGGTTCAAACTCTTAAATGAAAAGATTAAATTTTTCCCTCATAAATGTACCTGAAATTATCACATTTATCAACTACAAAATATTTTTTCTCAAAGTTAAAAGTTTCCTTAATCCACTTTGCAGCTAGTATCACTGGAAAGAATGACTATTCTTATTTCTATCATTAAATATTTGTTTCTCTATTTTTGAATTCCTGTTAAATAAAACTTTGACAGAATTTACTCTTGTTTTAAATATCTCCTTATCAACATAAATAATGTTCTAGACATATCTCTATACTTGCAACTTGGTGGACAAGTAAGAATCAGTCGCAGGGAATATATGGAACCCCAGTTCTGGAAGAAGATTCCTGATTGTTAAAAGATTTCACTGATGGTCCTGGGGAAAAAAAAAAATATTTTTGATCTTTGTTTTTAGTCTTGTTTTTAAATTTAGTTTCTTTCCAGTTGCCCAGTCTGGCCTTGAAACCACAATCCTCCTGCCTTAGCCTACCACCAAGCCTCACTGGAAAAAATATTCATTTCGAAATGAATACCCCTGCAGGGAAGTGATTCAGGTGTTCAAAGATTAGGAATAGCTACTCCATTCCTGTAGGGTAGTTGTTTACTCTTTGCTAAACTGTAGGACTCCCTTCAGAGGAATAGTGAACAGAAGGCTACAAACAAGTACTTAAAGGTCCAGTGTAAGGGCCTGAAGAAATATTTGGTACGAAAAATACAGAAGCTTATTTCCTGTGGTGAAGGTATAGTACTTACCTACATTTAACATCTAATGCAATAACACAGCTCCAGAAATGTATAAGCTCTTAGTCCAGATATGGGTGTTATGCTCAGATCAGGGCACTGGCAGAGAAAACCTAGAAGTCCAAAGTGTGGGAACAACTGGATGTTGCTCATGAAAGATTTACCCCAGCAGTCTCCCTACCTTAGAAGAGCCAGAACCTCACCCTGCTCAAAGAAGCTTCAGGCAACAGAAGACCCTTTTGTTTGCACCTGACTCCCTCTCCAAGAGGATAACTGAAGTTCCAGTGAAACCCCTGGGTCATGCTAGGCCTAACAAAGGAAGAAAAAGCCTGAGCACTGTATAAACTAAAATAAATAGCTTTCATGTTTTGATAGGTTCCATGTGTATACACCTAGAATTGGATTTTTAAAGAGAAGTCTTGTTGAGATAGAATTTCCATACCATAAAACTCACTTATATATGTGTATAAGTTGAAAGTGGTATATTCACACAGCTATGAACAAAGATGAGAATCTTATTTTAGAATGCTTTCATGTCCCACCAAGAAAAATCCACACCATTTTGGCAGACATGCCTAATGTGGTTCACACACAATGAGGTTTTATTTGGTGTCCTATACTGATGCATGTTGTATTGCAGATGAACACTAAAGTCACTATGCTTGCTTGCAGGTTCTTTTTCATATTATTAGTGGTGTCGAAAGACTGAAAAGATAATTTTTCCATAATGAAAGATTGTTCTTGTATGGATTTTAGGGAAATAATTCACAACTTTGGCTGATAAGTAAAATTTAAAATCTCTGCATTGCCTCAAATCTACAGATGTATCTGGAAACTGGAACTATTTATAGCTATAAAATATATTCCTTGAATTTTAAACTATATTATAAGGTCAGCATATTGTCAATTTAAAGTACATGCAATGAATTTCTGGGCATTAAGCCTTTTCCTGGGAACCTACATAATAACTCCTGAGTCTTTTCAAAGCCTTTTTTATCTCTTTATTTCTTAATGTATAAATGGCTAGATTGAGGAGAGGTGTAAAAACAGAATAAAATACAGCAAGAAATTTGTCCAACCAGGTGATGTTGAGTGGCCACACATAAATGAAGATACAGGGCACAAAAAATCACCACAACTGTGATGTGGGCACTGCAGGTGGACAGGGCTTTAGATGCACCAGTTTTAGATCTCTGGCAAATGTTGCTCCCTGAGACAAGTGTACGTGGGAGACAGGCAGGACCAGCCTGTCATCTCGAGGGGCTGAGCAAGAGGGTGTTACGACCCAGTCCCCACCCAAGATTGGGAACAAACCACACTGAGCTAGGAGTTGTGTCAGCCTTGAAGGCACAGCAAATCTCAATCTTTATTGCCTCTAAGGTGATTTTTATAGCAGAGTAAAGAGGAAGTAGAGCAGAAGAAGTAGTGGGAGCCTATAGGGAACAAGCACATCCCTGTTACCCCAGAGACATATTCTAATTTAATCCTGTTATGCATGTGGAAACCATACCCAGCTTTCGTGTGGTCACATATACAGAAGACTTACCCAGAGATATCATGAGGCCACTTTTCTTAACGCCCAATAATGGCTACAGCTTCAAAGAAGGCACAGACAAGTCCCAACAGGCAAACACTGAGAAGAATATATGCGTAGGATATCAGCAAGAGGATAAAGCAGGTTACAGCCACAAACCCACAGTCAACATTCATTAAAATGTTTAAATTATAGGAATCCATGCAGGCCAGCTTGATCACCAGAGGCATATC
Organism: Marmota flaviventris; assembly: GCF_047511675.1. Lineage (NCBI taxonomy): Eukaryota > Metazoa > Chordata > Mammalia > Rodentia > Sciuridae > Marmota > Marmota flaviventris. The sequence continues at coordinate 81,408,343 of NC_092499.1, read as the reverse complement.
ACAGAAGAAGCTGTCTATTTCCCTGGGGCCACAGAAAGGCAACTGCACTATCACAGCCAGGTGACTCATGGCATGCACAAAGCCAGTAGTCCAGGAAGAAACCACCAGCCCAGTGCACCTTTGCAGGCTCATAATGGTGGAGTAATGAAGTGGTTTGCAGATGGCCACATAGCAGTCATAGGCCATGGACACCAGAAGCACCATCTCACTTGCTGCAATGAAATGGGCAAAAAAGATTTGGCACATGCAACCTGCAAAGGAAATGGTTTTGTTCTCTCTGAGAAATTCTGTGATCATCTTAGGAGTGGTGACTGAGGAAAGCCACATATCAACATGCCGCAGTCCGGCTGCAGCAAAATAACCTACCGGGGGTGACGAGCAACTTGTGTACAATGATACAGCAGGAGTGGGAACCCTTTATTGTAGGACAGGAGGGGTATATATACATTACACACAGCTTATCTTAATTACATAAACTAGATACAGCAGTCAACCAATAAGGAATCTCCACACTTAATGGCTCGCTGGCGTTACTTCACAAACCACTCCCTCTGGCAAAATGCCAGGTGCCACCTTGACTTGTTTACAGACCTTAACATGAACAAAGGACAGGTTGGCCAAAAAGAAGTACATGGGGGAATGGAGATGAGGGTCAGTGATGATTAAGATCACAATGACAATATTTCCAGATACAATGATCACGTAAAGCAGCAAAAATATCATGAAGAGTAAGACCTGCATACTCCATGAGTGGCCAAGTCCCAGAAGCACAAATTCTGACACTGTGGACTGATTTCCTCCATCCATTTTATTGAGTATGCCCTCTAAAATAACCTGGAGAAAGTAGATTAGCAGTTAGTGGGAGGAGAAAGGAGACTAAATGTTTAGAATTTGATATTCACATTGAAATTCTTCATATCTAACATTAAAAAGTACGATTGAGAGGAGAAATCTTGGTTAAATATGAATAGCATCATATCTCCAAAAGAATCTAATTGTGAACCTGACTTTCCTGCATGTTAGTTGGAATTTTTATCCAAATGATTTGCCTAGAAAGCTCTCTCACAAGAAAGGAGTGTGGTAAGCAGAGAAGCAAGGTGAAATGCTAAACAATGATTGTGGTTTCACCCGGTATTGTGGTTATGTACACTACTAAGTGAAAAAAAAACTGAGCCTGAAACTCAGAATCATCACATTTTATATAAAAAATATTAAATCATGCTGGGGAAGATAATGGAGAACTGATATTGCAATCCAGCACAAATGATTTGACATACTCTTACTGTTTCTATGTCCTATGTTTAATGATTTAAAGTCCTGATAAAATGTCCTCTTAAAAGATGATAAAATTAAAATTTTACTTCTCTTTCTAAAACAAGTCTTGAGCCAACCTTCATGGGAGAAGCTGAATTGAGGGTCATATAATAAAACTTTGGCATATAATTTGGATGCAAAACTAGGCATAAAATTTAACAGCATTTAAAATCTGTCAGAAGATAGAATGTATTTTATAAGGTGAGTGGGTTAGGAAAAAATATATGTTCACTATAGAGTCACATAGAAGTGAATGAACCAAAGTCGATGGGAACTCAAACATAGATTCAAATATAATGAGCTCTGATGTTCCAGATATCTTAAGGTTATCAACAAAATACATTTGCCTTAAATTGTATCAGTGGATGCTAGAAAATCATAGGCTTTGAAACATTAATTTCTTGACCACCAGAAATACAAATCTCTCTCTCTCCTGTTTTTTTTCTCTCTCTCTCTTTATGTATCCATCTCTCTATATATGTATATATACATATATAGATACATTTATATGTTTACATATACATATAATAGTTACAACATTTTTATTGCTTTCTACATAAATATATATACATATACGTATGCATGTATATGTGTGTATATATATATATGTGTGTGTGTGTGTGTGTGTGTATATATATATATATATATATATATATATTTATTTATTTATAAATTGGGAATAAATTGCATTTGCTTACATATGTAAGTAAATTGCACCTTTGGAATGTTAGTACTGAATGAATGTAAAATTAAACCTTCAAGAATAAACACCAATATTGCTTAGCTCGATCTCTTAGCAAATGACAATACTTCTCAAGCTGGACAATACTTCTCAAGCTCTTAGCAAATGACAATACTTCCCTCGGGGGAAATAACCCATTTTATGTTCAAGCTGGATGGTGGGACCAAAATATCCCTCCACCATGATTATTTCTTGGCATTGTTTTTCTCATCTTTTTCTAGCCTTTAAAATGTCACGTTTGGACCAAGGAGAGCAGGTGAGTAACAAAATCCATTACATTAGTGTGACTAATTTTGCCTTAACTTTTACTGAGGACTCAGAAGTACAGATTAAAAAGAGAAAAATTGCAAAATCAAACAAAAATTTGCTAGGGAAAAGGAGATATATGATAATAGTCTCATAAGTTGCAAATATACCTTATATTCTGTCATAGAGATTTACCAAATTTCTAAGGAAAATAAATCAATATTACAACTAATTGATTTATGCCCATTGCAAAATTTGAACAAATTGAACTTTTAACCAAAATTTAGTTTCTTTTTACAGAATATTTTCTGGGCTAAATTTTCAAAAGATATTTCTATACGCCCTGGAATAAATTACGTAGACAGTACTGTCACAAATACTACTGCAAATATGTTTGAGATAGAAATTTACTAAAAGATAACTATGTATATTCGAGAGAAACAACTGACCCATAAAAACTCATAGAGCTACTTAAAAATAAATTTTGTAACTTTTATTTTTGAAAATGTTGGTGAATAATTGCACACAACAGATTTATTGATTAATATTTGCATTTTGCATGCATATATAGGACTTAGATGATTTAATTAATTCTGTGATAACTACAGGTGAAATATGTAGTTATATTCTATAATTCATAATTATACTCTTTATTCTTAGGCTGTTAGTTTAAACATATTTTGTAATAACCAGGTTTATAACGTCTCTGTGTGTTTTCTTTTTTCTTTATTCTAAGAGCTATCATCATATACTATACATTCTTTGATAATAAAAATAATTTTATCCTCTTAAAAGTCAGGGACTACTTGAACAAGGTTTACTAGAACCTGTTCATGTTGATTCATGGGGAAACGACTATGCTCTTCCTACCTGGATCTGACAGCATCTCTGAGGCAAGGCATATTACAGTTGTGTTTACTCTTGTTAACTCCATAGAAATTCTACTAGGAACAGGTAGGAGGAGAAAATTTGTGGATTCTCTTTTGAAATTTTCAAAAGGTAATGAAGCCATTCTTCCCACCAGGTGTAGCAAGGATCGTTAAAATAAAGGCATGAAAATATTTTAAGAATTATCTTAAAGAAAATCAAAGAAATGAGATGACTTACAAGACACACTTTTCTCTTAGAGCAGATTCTGTCTTCTGAAGTGTGCTTGTGTTACATCCATTTATGGGTGGAGATAGTGTCTGCGGAGGTGCTCTCCCTCAGCATGTCCTATATTCACCACCTGAAGCCATCCCTTGGGGGAAATTAACCCATTTTATGCTCAGAACACAAGTATGGAAATAATTACCTGGATAACTCTTGTCTTTTTTATAAGAGTGATACCAAGTGTTGCATACTCTTGAAGTCAGAAAAGGGAGATAAGTAAAAAATCATGCAAATCAGCCCAATGTTAAAAATCAGTGAATATTTTAAACTTTATTCACTGGAACAATAAGCACAATAAGTTTCATATTATATTCAAATTTTATTTCCAATTGCCAGAGAGGTCATACTCTGAAAGGTGTGATAGTGCCATAACACATAGCAAGATTGTCTGAATTGATAGGGAATCTTGGTCAAATGAAGTGATGTGATGTTTATTCTATGATTACATAAGATGCTGACTGTTACATATTGTATGTCAAGTTATTAAGCTGTTTTCAGTTTTTTAAAAAAGGATTTTGATATGAGTTCTAAATATATTTATTTTGACTTCTTAAATTGAAAACCAAATTTATTATAGTACATTGATATATGAGACAGGGCTCTTATTTAAGATGTACAATTTGATGAGTGTGGATACATGCATACAGCTGTAAAAAGACCACCACCGTCTAAATAGTGACATTTGCCTTAGCCCCCAAAGCTCAGTTGTTCTTAGATAACCTCCTTCCAGACCTTCCATATATCCTCCCTCACAGGCAATCATCAGTCTACAATCTATCATGTGTTAGGGTTTCATGTAAAAAAACTGGAGTAGCATGCACTCTTTTTAAAAATTTTCTTGCTTGGGTGCTGTGACACATGCCTATAATCTCAGTGGCTCAGGAGGCTAATACAGGAGGATTGTGAGTTCAAAGCTAGTCTCAGCAAAATGGAGGCCCTAAACAACTCAGTGAGACCCTGTCTCTAAATAAAATACATAATAGGACTGGGGATGTGGCTCAGCGGTTGAGTGCCCTAGGTTCAATCCTTGGTAACCCCCCCCCCCCAATTTTTTTTCTTTTATTAATCATAATTATTTTTATATTCATCATGCTATTTATATCAATAGAACATTCCTTTTCATTGCCAAATATCTCATTGTACTTAAAAGCCATAACTGTTTTCACATTCATATCCTGAGGCACATTTGTGTTGTTTCCAGTTTCAGATTATTACAAATAAACCTTCTTTGCTTATCTGTGTACAACTCTGAGTGACTTGAATACTTTCAAAGTTAATGAGACTTGTTTTATGGCCAAGAATATTATCTAACTTGGCAAGTGTTTGTGCATTTCAAAATGGTGTATTCTGAAAAAGCAGCACTCTAAGGTTGTTGGTGGGACTCCAAATTAGAACAACCACCTTGGAAAACAGTATGGAAATTCCTCTAAAGACTACAAATGAAACCACCACATGACCCAGTTGTTCCAATCCTCAATATTTATTCCACACCTAAAATCAGCATATTATAGTGATATAGATTCATCCATGTTTACAGCAGTAATATTCCCACTAACCAAGTCATGGAAATAGTCCAGGTGCCTGTCCAATAAATGAATTTTAAAATGTGGTATATATATACACAATGGAGTTTTACTTAATTATAAAGGATAATAAAATTATGTCATTTGCATGTAAATGGATACCAATGAAGAATATTATGCTAAGTAAAATAAGCAAGACTCAGAAAGTCAAGGAATCACTGAGAAGGATACAACTTGGGTAGTTCTACTGCCACAAGTGAATAATCTGAATCTACTCATTATATAATGTTATGTATGTCATATAAAATATTATGAACATTATGAAACATTATATAAAACCTTATAAAACATTATCTGAACTCTGACAGACTCTACAAATTCTATTATTTATCACCATAAAAATATCAAGGAAAAATTGAGGAATTGTTGAAGATTAATACATAATAAAGAGACATGGTGATGCAGTACAATTTGTGGTTCCAGAGGTTTTATCTTGTTTAAAAGACACTATTTAGTTTGTGTTTAATAAAATTGAATGCGTCTATTGATAAGCTATTCATAAAATAGCACTGTGAATTTCATGATTTGGAAATTATGCTGTATTAGGAAATGGACTGAACTAGTCAGCAGTAAAATAGCGTTGAGCCTTTACCTTACTCTCAAGTTTGCAAACAAATATTATTTGTGTCTACTTCTAAAATACATGTATTACATATGAGATTACTTATATGCATATATAAATATGCATATATGTGTATCAGTCAGTATTCTATGGAGAAACAGTGCTGAGAGCCATGGCCGAGTCTGTATGGCCCCTGGCATTTTGCCAACAGTATTGGTTGACAGGCCAGGCATTACTATCCCCCTTGGTCGCTACTTTTGAGTGCTCTTGCTACTTTTGAGTTCCATGGGGATTCCTGGGGATTTCCCGAGAGTTCCCATTGGTTGGGGAAGTGCAGGAGGAGGGATTTCCAGAGGAGATATTTCCGGTGGCTGGTTCCTGGAAGAGCAGGCGTGGAGTTTGGGAGAATTCCCCTAGAGCATGTGTGAAGTGTTTTCTTCCAGTTCAAAAATAAAGTTTGTTCCTGCTTCAGTGGCTTGTTGTTTGTGCCCAGCCAGACTGCGGCAATATCTCCTCCGGAAATCCCTCCTCCTGCACTTCCCCAACCAATGGGAACTCTCTCTGGGAATCCCCATGAGAACTCCAAAGTAGCTCCAGCACTCAAAAGTAGCCGCCAAGGCGGATAGTAATGCGCTGCCAGTCAACCAATACTGTTGGCAAAATGCCAGGGGTCATACAGACTCGGCAGTGGCTCTCAGCAAAACAGAACAAAAGAGATGTGAGTGTATATCTTTTAGAATACTGGCTGGTGGAAAATCTGGCTCTGCAGTTGAAAGTAGGTAATAATCTGTAGCTGTTAGTGAAATTAATTATGTTCTTCCCTGGGTGTTTATACTACAGAAATTTTTACACAGGTTTACATGCAGAGAGGGTATAAAGATCTTAATCATGAAAATGCTTGTATTATTAGAAAATTGAAGGTACCTTAGTTATTAATTAAGGCACAGTTGATTAAATTGAGTTTGATTTATATGATGAAAAAATAACACTTTGATCAATGAATTCTCTCTAGAATTACCATATTGATGGGCTTGAGAAGAAAGAAAACTGAATGGCACTTATGCAAGTTAAATCACTACATTGGTAAGCATTATTTGAGGGACAATAGTAAACAATTTTTGAGTAAATGATAATATAAACATAAGAAAGAATTAATTTAGGAAAAAAAGTAAAATATCAAATTCTAGAGCATTTAGCTGAGGGTCAATTATGATCTTAGCCTTTTATATACATGTTCAAGGGGTCATGGATGGTCTATTTATTCCAAATTTAGGGGTTCTGTAGGCAATTTTATCAGCTTTCCTAATCTTGTTTTTTCATGGTATAAATGCCAGGAATCCATGGGGGCTACTTTAGTTTTTCTTTGTTCAGAAGACAAACACTAAAGTAATGTTCCTACTTGTTTTTAGAAAGGTACATGATGTAAATTTGTACACAAACATGAATGCAAGATAAGACAAAAGGTGCAATGTCACCCTTGTTAGCTGTAATTTCTGTTAAGGAAAAAATGCATTCTTATGTCAATTGATATCTGCTTCTGTTCTGTCATAAAAACAACATGTTTGCTCTGTTACAAAATAATCTTTTGACTTGTTAGGATCCCCAAAAATGTAAATGTTTATGTCCACATCTGTGGGCTCAGAAGAATTCACATAAACTTGACTCTCTTTTCTCATCTATAGAATTGAGCTGAAAGATCCTTGATTTAAAGTATAGAAATTCAATTTTTCTCTCTTTTCAGTATCTACTAACTATCTAAATATAGTTAATGAGCCAAATTTTCTATCACAATACTTATTATATTAAAAAATCAATTTACTAATGCATATCTGAAATAGATTTCAATAAAAATAATTTTCTCTAAATAAAACTATATATATCATAGAAATACAACAATGGGACATTTTGTAAAACTTTAAACATATGATATAAAAATATTTAAAAATCTACAAGGAACCTCCATTTCAGGCCAACCTATTCTGACATGTAATTGAATGTGGGTTTTCCACAAAACCCTTCATCTCCATGGCTGTTGTTTAGAAGGTGTGTATGGAGCTAGTGTGTTGGGTCCTCAGTCTGTTCATGGCTGATTTCATCTCCTGATTCCTCAGTGTGTAAATAATGGGGTTCAGTAAAGGTGTAATGACTGAATAAAACACAGAAAGAAATTTATCCACCGAAAGACTACTGAACGGCCAAGTGTAAATGAAGATGCAGGGCCCAAAGAACAGAGTGACCACAGTGATGTGAGCAGACAGTGTGGACAGAGCTCTGGAGAGCCCACCTGAGGCTCCATGTCTCACAGTTACCAGAATAATAGAGTAGGAAATAAGCAAGAGTGTGAAGCAGATGAAGGACAGGAGGCCACTGTCAGCAATTACCAGCAACTCCAGAACATAGGTCTCAGTGCAGGCAAGCTTTATTACCAGGGGAAGGTCACAAAATATGTCGTCCACTATGTTGGGGCCGCAGAAGGGCAGGGTGACAGTGAAGACCATCTGGCTCATGGTGTGCACCAAGCCAACAGCCCAGGACAGCAGCACAGAGCCCACCAGCACCCTGCGGCTCATGATGGCTGTGTAGTGAAGAGGCTTCCAGATCAACCGCCATAACTATGAGAAGAGTCATCTCACTGCCCCCCAAGAAATGGAGGAAGAACATCTGAGCCATACAGCCCCACAAGGAAGTAGTTTTCTTCTCCCTGAGGAAATCTGCCACCATCTTAGGGGTCGTGATGGTGGAAAGAGACATGTGGAGAAAGGAGAGGTTTCCAAGGAGGAAGTACATTGGTGTGGAATGAAGGTGAGAGTCAGAGGTCACAGTGATCACAATGAGAAGGTTTCCTGCCATGATTGCTGCATAGGCCAGCAAAAATATGCAAAGGAGAAAATTTCCAGTTGCAGAGTGCTGGTGAGCCCTAGCAAAACAAACTCAGATATCGTAAAGTTGTTCTTCATATTCATGCAGAAATTTTCAGAAAGCCTCTAAGATGAAAATCATCTGGAAAAAAACTGATATTTTAATCAGGGATAGTTTTCAGGGTATGGACATTTAAGCAGTAAATGTTGGTTTCTATAGGAAGAGAGAAAATGGATATTTACAAAAAAAATCATTTTAATTAATACAAGTGCCATTAACATTATTGCATGTTTTTCAGCCAGAGAGGCACAGAATATGAGAAATCTATTTTAATATTTCATACATCATGTTTGCATACATAGATTGTATCTAGATACATTTGTTGTTTCTAGTATGAGTTCATGCATTTATGCTCTTGTGTTCAATTTGTTTGATGAGGAAAAGGAGTCAAATGTCTAATGGTCAAATAAGTGATTTCAAGTGGGTTAGAGCATAATCATTGAGTTTTTTGAAACCTAAATGTTCACTTTTTCCCTCTGTCTGATATATGCAGATGGTACATTTGAATTGAGTTACATACCCAACTCAGCAAATCAGTTCAATGTACTTTCTTCTATTGGTGACGCTATATTCCCTCCTCTGTCTTTCATTGTACAAATATAGACCAATAATTTCACTTATTTCTGAAGACAAACTAAGGTATCTGTCATATGCACTTGCTCCTCTCTAAATAATTATACTCCCCTCCTAAAAAGTTTCTGCATAGTAACATTAGTGTTTTTCAGTATTCAGGTCTGTTTTTGTTATCTTATGGGGCAGGGTGTGATTACTACTTTGGTGTGAGCAAAACTCCTGACCTCTCCTTCCAGTTCTCTGGCTTATTTTCATGAATCTATTGTACTTGACTCCTGGCTGGGATTTGTCCTTTTTCGTCCCTTTGTATTCTCTGTGCAGACAATCTCATGACTACCACCAAGCATTCTCTAAGTAGTGTTTGCTTTTTTTCCCTCCTAAACACTGACCTTCTCTTCTCTGCAGCCAGTGCTGTCCCCTGGTGTTTCACACCTGAGCAGACTGTCTCTGGACTAATACACTGGCTCTTTAATCCTGACATTTGGATTCTGTTTTCCCACAGCAATCTGATATTGTCAACTCACTTCTATCTTACTTTTTAATTTTGATTTGGATCTTTTGGTCTCCGCTTTCTTTTCTTTTTCTTCTTCTTTCTTTAGAACTACTACTGATACCACCTACAGAGATAAAAAAACAATCACACACACAAACACAGATGCAAAGGCACATACTTGTACCATGTCCTGATTTCTGAAGCACCAGAACAAAAGCCAGAAATTTATTCTGACTTTTGACTTAGTAGTTCATCAAATATTCAGAAAACATTGTTTAGCCTATAGTTTTGGAATGAATAATTTCTGCAGAAATAGTGCTTAAATCTCAGTCTGGACCTCAGTATTTATAAAGGAAATATACCTTTAACTCTTTTTAACATTATTTTTTCTGTAAAATTAGTCTAATACACACTCTTTAAATACAAACTATTAAGAAGGTATAAAGCTAACATATTGAGCATCTTTGTGTATTTCATTGACTATATATAAGTATGTGCACTGATGAGATTCTATTCTTTAGAGTTAGTTTCTTTTTTTGGTAATTATAAAGAAACTCAACCCAAAAGAAACCACAGAAGCACTTCACAACAGACAATCTGTAAGGAATAGTGAGCTTTGATTAAAATATTGTGCTCTATTTAATGCCATTGACATAATCACCTCGTTGTCAATTTTATCAAGAATCATTTTTATATTCATCATTAGCCCACTCACACAATAATTGAGTCTATATATCAATCTTGACATTATTTTTGAAACTATATAGTCCTCAATCTCAAAAAAAATGACAGGTAAAAATCTGGAGACAACATACAAAAATAACTTTTTAACTTACTATGTAAAACTGGAAAATCAAGAAAAGAAAACAGTACCCATTACTCTAGGTTTTTAAAACTTTTAGTAATCATATTTGCATATTTTGTAAGCAAAAACTTTATAAATATTTAAGAAGTATGTTTTAAAAGCATATTTAAAAATCTTCAGATCTCATATTCACCTGTCTATAAGTAGATGGAATGAAATCTTTCATTATTCATCATGAAAATTTGTGCATATTATCAGAGATGAAATATTTTCAAAAGTATAAGCATTTTTTACTCCTAGATAAAGTTAAAATAGAAAAAAAACAGACCTTCCTAACTAAAGCCACTGCTAAACCTAAGATGGAAAATTTAAAGTTTTGAGTAGTATGTGTTATACAAACATGAGTAAACTAAAAAGGTGTGAAATGATAAAATTGGGTCAGAAAATGTTTGGCTTTGCTCTGGCAGAAACTACATCTGAGAATGGGGTAAATGACTTATTATGGTGGGACTGGAGGGGCAAGCTCATTCAGTGTCTTTCACATGGGTAAAAAATGTACAATTGACTCACTGTTTTCAACTATAATCTCTTTCTTACAAAACAAAAGCTATGGAGTCTCCAGTGCTGTTTGCCTGTGTTCAGTAGCTAATACGTTTCCACAGAAGCACTTATGTAGAACAATTAGTGTATATGGAAATGTGTAAAAGACAAGTTTTTTTATTAGAATATGTATTATAAGTTTTATATTGATCATGTGGTTTCACTATATTACCTTTTCATGAAATTGTTAAGTTATAAACAAATAAGTTAATACAAAGGTAATATTCATTTAATACTAATAAAATTTGGGGAAAGTGAAAAGTCAAATATACTGGGAAATTATCACTATGAGTATTTTTCCTTATTAAAATAATACACTTGTATACTTAATAAAAGAGGCTCCATATTATTAGTGCAAAAAGGCTTCATTTTCAAATATTAATAGAGTTAATAAAGTAAGAAAATAAATGTTTTAAAATGCATATATTAGCAGTAGAATTAGACATTTGTATCTATGAAAATATTATATGAACAATCAAGAAAAGAGGTGTAGACTTGAGAAAATTTTTAAAAAATTGATTTGAATTAATTACCTCACATGTATCTATAACTGTTTTTGCAATTAAAATAAATAATGAAGGAAACTAAAAACACAGGTAAGTAAATTACTAATAGAGCAAAATGAGTCAATAATTCTCAACTTTCTTGAGATATTATTAGATGAAATGCTAAATTTATTATAGATGGTAACTAAGCCAAGAAAGAACTTAATTTACCATTATTTAGCATGTTGTAAATTATTTTCTCCTTTTGTCTCCTGTAGATTAAACTAATGCAAGTTTATATTCTGAAAATTAAAACTAAGACTATAAAAATGACCCCAAGGATTGGGAGGCTATTTCTCAGAGAGAGTGTAGAGGCTTTTAAATTCCTGTTGCAACCAGATACATTCATCCAGATACTAGTGGATCTAACTTGCCTTTTATTCTTTCCCTCATGATCAGAATAACATGGTTTTCATTCAGTTGCAAGCTCTAGGTAAAATATCTCCTCTTTTACTAAAGCCCATAATTGTAAGGTGTCTTCAGCACTGCTATTAAACCTACCAATTATTCTGAGGAATCACTCCTTCAAATACATGTAGACACAAAGAAATTCTGAAGAAATATTGGCTATCTTGTTTTTAACTCCAAGAAAATACATGACAATTGTTTGCAGTTTTTAAGAAGGAGACAGAAAAGATGTACACAAAAAGGCAGACTGGAGACCCACCCCCAGGGGAAAATATGAAAATAAACATGTTAGTTTTCCCTTGAGTTATGAGCAAGGACTTCTTTCCTGTTATTTAAGTGGATCATGAAGTCACCAAGTTTATGAATCATGTGAAATTTCTCTAGAAAGTGGTTTCTCTGGAAAACACTAATTGAAGTTGTTTGATTAATGTACCTTTGGCACATTCACAGAAAATAAACCTGTCATAGATGAGGGACTTGAGGAAATATAATTATCTTAATTTTATTTCATAAATATGAAGGGTAATAATCAGTATAATAATTGAGTGTTTTATCCAAGTAAAATTTAAAAATATGCCATCTACACTGAGTAAGGCTTATAAAAAACTCACAAACAATTGACCATTTTTTAAATTTTTTTTTAGTTGTAGATGGATATAAGTTTAATTACTTATTTATTTTTATGTGGTGCTGAGGATCAAATCCAGTGCCTCAGCATTCTAGGCAATCACTCTAGCACTGAACCACATCCCCGGCTCTAACCATTTTTTTAACATAGAGAAAAATCTCCTTTTACCATGCAAGATAATTGAGGGTGGGCAGAAGTTCATATTCCTAAATAACTTTTCTTAGCTGACCTTTATTAATTAGTGATAATCAATAAATTAATAGATGTCAGCAGTGAATCATTCCAAAAATTTATAACTTTCATAAGTTCTTAACAATTATGCCAAATTTCATAATGCCTTAAGAACATTAGAAGAATATCATGGAAGTGACTGTAGTATAACTTTATCATACAACTAAGTAATTAACAGATAAAATTCAAGAGGCTAACAATACATGCTACAAGATGATTTCATTTGTTAAATAAATTTTTCTGTTTATTTTTATATGTAATCCCACTGTGATTCTCCAATAATTATAGTTTTCTGGAAAATAATAGAAAGAAATTAAGGTGGAAAACATATTTACAAAAATGCATTCCATGCTCAATTTTAAAACTGAGAGCAGACCCTGCTAACAAATTTCTCACTTTGGTGAAGCCTCAGATTTTTATTGATAATTATTTGATACACAAAGTTGTATTTATTTATTGGACACCATGAATGTATTAATACATATATACATTGTGTATTGTTCAAATCAGGTTAACATATTTATTCTCCTGAAATACTTACCATTTACCTATGGTGAAAACATTAAAAATCTTTTATTACAGCTTTTAGAAATTTATTCTACATTTTTTCTATGCCAACTCATGCTAGTTTACAATAGCACACCAGAACTTATGTTTCTTATTTAATTGTAACTTTGTACCAGTTGGCCAACCTTTCCCCATTTCTCCATTCCCGTAACTTCCCCAGATCTTGTTAAGCAACATTCAAAACTCCACTTCTATGAGATCGACATTTTTTAAACTAATTTATGAGTGAGATCATGCAGTGTTTTTCTGTGACTGGCTTATTTCACTTAACCTAATATCTTCCAGTTCTATCCCTGTTGTGGCAGATCAGAGATTACATTATTTTTATGGCTGATTAGTATTCCATTGTGTATCTATTCCACCTTCTTTTTATTCATCATTCCATTAATGGACACATAATTTGATTCCATGTCTTTGGTACCGTAAATAGTGCTTTAGTGAGCATGGGAGCACAGTTGTCTTGTAATGTATTTGTTTCATTACCTTTGGATATATACCAGCTAGGGGGATCCCTGGATCATATAACAGGTTAATTTTTTTAATGTTTTGAGGAAACTCCACATTGTTTTCCTTATGGATATGCCCATGAACAATGTGGAAATGTTCCCAGTTCTCCACATCTTTACCAGGACCTATTATCTTTTGCCTTTTTGATAATAGCCATTCTAACTGAAATGAATGGGTATCTCACTTGACTTGAACTATCTCTATAATGAAAACTAAATAATTTCAATAAAAAATTAGAGAAGACATACAAAATGGAAAGACATCCTGTGTTCATGAATTGGAAGTATCAATATTGTTAAAATGTCCATATTATTTTAAGCAATCTACAGGTTCATTGGAACTCTTTATCAAAGTATCAATGAAATCCTTCACAAAACTAGAAAAATAATCCTAAAATGCATATGGAACCCCAACAATTCTAAATCGACAAAGCAATGTTGAGAAAAATGACAAATTGTAGACATCACAGTAATTGACTTTAAAATATAGTAATTCAAAATGCCATGATTTGAACATATAAATAGATACATAAACCAATGGTTCAAAATTAAGAAAATAAAGTAAGCCCATACACTCACATCCATCTGGTCTTTCACAAAGGTGTTCAAAACACATTGGTAAAAGGACATTCTCTTCAATTAATGATGGTGTGAAGACTTTATATCCCTTTGCTGAAGAATAAAACTAGACACTGTCTTTAATCATTATATAAGTAAAAATTGGTTAAATCATTAAATGTACGACCTAAATCTAAGAAGGTAAAAGAGGAAGAAAAAAATGTGAAATGCTTCAGGACATTGAATTGAACAGAATATTTTAAATAATATCTCCAAAGTACAAGAAAAAAAGCAAAAGTACACTAATGAACCCAGCCTAATTCATTTTAAGATTGGGAGCCATCTTATCATGAAGTCATGAGAAGTTAATTTCTGTTTTACTATAAATTACTGAGATTTCTAAACTTGTTTGAAATTCTTGCCCATGCTCTGAACTCACTCATGCCTGGGATTCCCTGACCAGGTAACAAGTCTCTCTGAAACCACAGTGGTGCCTCAAAAATTCTTATATGTTGGGATCTGAATTTATTCCCTACCTTAAAATATTATGCCATGTAGATCATTAACCTACTATCTGCCTTTGTATTATGCTTGTCAAAATCCTGTTAGCTGTAAGTTATCAAGACAACCCCCCTTTTGCAATTTTTTTCTGCTTTGAAAACTTTTCCTGGAGCGCTGGGGGGCTATTCTCTGACCGTGTTTTGGGAGAGACAGTTGCTGGCCAGCTTTTGTGTACACAATACAAGGTTGCTGTTATTTGATTTAAAACTGAGTCAGTGGTCTTTTTTTGCATTGTGGTTCAACATAGACAATGGGATTACAGCGAACTGAAAGTCTTTTGCATAGCAACACAATCATTAGAGTGAACATGAAGCAAGCCAGAGAGTAAGGTGTATGTTCCTCTTAGTCTTGTTGGAAAGCTTTTTACATAGGGTGTCAGTAAAAACTTATGTAGAAGGGCATTATGGTTGGTAGTTTCCTGTTTAATGTAAATGTCAGGTTTGCAGGAAAAAAAAAAAGCAATACCAAGAAAGACCTGTAAATGCCTCTGTCTAGTCTAAAAAAAGATAGAACAAAAAATACTTGTCATGTAAATCTTCAAGCCCCTCCTCCCACTGATATAAAGTTCAAGGAATTTCTAGATTCTTTGTCCAGAGAATGTTTTAGGCCATAGTTGCCCTCTGGACCCTTCAGTCAAAAACATCCTTCCTGAAAATTCCTCAGATGTCCAGACTTTCCTGTCCTGTCAAGCAGACAATTTCTAGAATAGGATAAATTATTTCTAAACTATAATCTGACAAGGGATTGCATTCAAAATATATAAGGAACCAAAACAACTCAATGATAATAATAATAATAATCCCATTTAAAAATGTGCTATAAAACTTACCAGACATTTCTCAAAAAAAGACATACAAATCGCCATGAGTCCTACAAGGAAATACTCAGTTTTGCTAATTGTCAGCAAAACTGGTCATACCCAACTAGACACTAACAATCAGTAGTGCTATAAAAAATAATATATTAAATTTTTATTTGCTCTGAATATATATGCCACTTTTTAGTGTCACATTCCTTTTTGAAGAGGTCATTCTGATACCACTGGTTATTGGTGACAAATCCTGCTTCCTCACATGTTGAAGTTTGAACATTAGAGAAGCAGGCCTAAGAAAGTATATAAAGCAGGGTTTATTTAAAAAGGGGTAACATAGGCTTCTCCTGGGAGGGAAAAGTGGGCCACAGCTGGTATCCTGGTATCCTAAGAAGCTAGGCTTCTCCTCTGTTTATATTCCCTAGGCTTCCTTTGTTCTCCTTCCCTCTACCCTGGTCTGTCTCCTTCCTGAGTACTTGATTAGGCCTGGGAAATCCTTGTTGGGATGGCCAAAAGATGGGAACTGGTGGGCTGAAGGGGGAAGGGCAGGATGGTGCAGGTGAGGGCACATTAACAACCTTATAACTCACTGTAGGCAGGGGCAATTCCTGGGACAGGTTACCTTGGCAACAGGTTGGAGCAGGGACAGTTTCTTGATAAGGGTGGAGGAAGGGCTCTGAAGGAATTAATATTTCAATCCTTGGGGGACTGTCTCCAACTTCCCCAACTCACTCAAAATTGGCCTCCTGGATCCAACCTGACTCAATTTCCCTTTGCCTAATTCTGGCAGCAATTCTAAGAAAGGAAAAAAATCCTTAATAAAGAAATTAGAAATATAGCATGTGCTGAAATTTGGTGTCTAGAGTTGATTAACCAAATCAGGTATCAGACATAGCATTTTTCCAAAATAATGCTAATTTTTTTTGTTCATATTGTGTTTGGAGTTATTTATTTGCTTTTTTTCTTTTATATTGACAAATTGTGGTTGTTTGGGATTATGGGTTAGAAAGTAAGATTATGATTCTTTTATTCAATGTGGAATGATTGAATCAAGCTAATTAACATAAGTACTATTGTAAGTATTTAACATACTTTGTGATGAGAACTTCCAGAATTCACTCTCATAATAATACTAAAATGTATGAAATCTAATTATTACCTATACTCACGAAGCTATGCAATAGATATCAAAAGAAAAATGTCTACCATTCCCCTGATCTGCCAGAGGCTGTGTGCTTTTTGGTTATCAACTCCTCATTTCTCCCACCCTACCCCAGACTTAGTAACCATTATCAAATGTTTTGGAATCTACATACAAGTGGCAATAATTACTGTTTGTTTTTCTGTTTGGCTTTTTCAATTAGCATGGAATATGACTTACTGTACTTAATTTTGGTCTGTGGCCAAACTTAAGTACAGTAAAAAATACTTTAAAGGAAGAGGATAAGGAAGGAATATATGTAAGTTGGAATTTAGAGGTACATATTCCATCAAATAAAAGATGTCACCCCAGGAAAGTCTCTGGAGGTGTTTTATCTAATTTTAGTTTTTTACTTGCCTTTATAATTCATTATTGTAAAGTTTCAGTAAACTTACTATTCAATTCACTTCATAAATTCAAGTCCAGGCTTATTAGCCAAATTGACAAACCACCTATTCTTTCTGCTTTGCCTTTTGTCATTTTTTTTTTCATTTTCTGCTTAAGTGGATAGAGCTATATCAAACTTAAAAGTATATAAAATCTTTTTTCTCTTTTTTTCTTTCTTTCTTTTTTTTTGGTATCAGGGATTGAACCCAGGGGTACTTAATCACTGAGTCACATCCTCAGTGATGAACCAACCAAATTCAATCTTAAGATTGGGAGCCATCTCCTCACAAAGTCATAAAAAGGTAATTTCCGTTTTACTATAAATTACTGCGATTTCTAAATTTGTTTGGAATACTTGCCCGTGCTCTGAAATCACCCATGCCTAGTTTCCCTGACCAGATAACAACCCTTTCTAAACCAACTTAAAAACTCAATTGAGAATACTACCAGCAGAGTAGAACACTTAGAAGATAGAACATCAGACAATGAAGACAAAGTATTTCAACTTGAAAAGAACATAGACAGCTCGGCAAGACTGTTAAGAAACCATGAGCAGAACATCCAAGAAATGTGGGATAACATAAAGAGACCAAACTTAAGAGTCATTGGGATACAGGAAGGTATAGAGGTCTAATTATCAGCTTTTAAAATGCCTGGGCTTATCCATCTCCTCTTCTGAGTTCACTATACTTAACACAGGTAACTCTGTTAGATCATCTTCCACAGGGTAGGACCAGAAATATATCATTAACAATTTATCTATTGCTTAGAAAACAGTGTGGTACATAATAAATATTTAAAAGCAAAATGTTTCAAAATTGAATTGAATTTTTGAAAAAAGTCATGTTTTTTGGTAGAACATGAAAGGGTAAACAGACATCATTTTAAATTTTAATTGATTGGATATTCTTAGAGAACTATTTGTGAAGTCAAGCAAACTTTTGATTTTTTTTTTCCTTAGGGCCTCTCTAAATTACTGAATCTTGCTTTGAACTTCCGATTTGCCTCCTTAGCCTCCTGAGCCACTGGGATTACAGGTGTGTGCCCCAACAAAGAGCAAACGTTTGAAGTATTAATTTCTAAATAAGTTCATATGTTTTATAAGAATGGATAGTTATTAGAACCAGAGAATAAAAAAATTTTCACTAATTTCAATCCTGAACTTTACCAAATAACCTCCACAAAGTTAACATAGAGCGATAAAAAACTTTCTAAACATTGCACGTTAAAAAAACATGATTTAAAAAAAAATAGATGCCTAAAAGTGTCTTCTGTGTTATATTAAAAGTGTGCTAGTTTTACATATTAATACATTGAAATATCATACAGTTTTAACATGGAGACATTATGTTTATATATTGCAAACATTTTAAGTCAAGCAGGTACATGAAAAATATATTCATATCTAGGCATTATGTCTGTATTATGAACATTTCCATTTAAATCTTAAAGAAAAATATCCTAAAAATTCCAGTACTTTGGAGAGAATAATATTGATAATATTTTACATTTTAATTTTAATTATTTGAACAAGTATACAATAATGAAAACCTAAAAATAGCAGAAGAAATACACAAAAATTAGAGATCACAAGCAATATTTACCTGTCCAGAGAGAAAACACTATTCTGACTGCACAGTCTCTTAATGGCTCCCTTCATTTCCTGATTCCTCAGAGTATAAATCATTGGATTAAGAAAGGGGGTAATTATAGTGTAAAACACAGACAGAAACTTATCTACAGAATAACTATTGAATGGAAAAGCATAGATGAAGATAGCGGGGCCAAAGAAGAGGATCACTACAGTGATGTGAGCAGAGAGTGTGGACACAGCCTTGGAGGAGGCCCTGGAGGAGTGCTGCCAGAGGGTGACGAACATGATGACATAGGATATGATCAAGAGGATGAAGCACACCAGGGACAGGAGCCCACTGTCCACAATCACCAGGAGCTCCAGGATATAGGTGTCAGTGCAAGCCAGCTTGATGACCAGAGGGAGGTCACAGAAGATGCTGTCCACAACATTGGGACCACAGAAAGGTAAACCCACCATGAAAACTATTTGGCTTGTGGTATGAATGAATCCAACCACCCATGACAGCACCATAAACCCAATGAGCATTCTGCGGTTCATGATGGTCTGGTAGTGCAAGGGCTTGCATATGGCCACATACCTGTCAATGGCCATAGCTATCAAGAGAGACATCTCACCACCCCCAAAGAAGTGCATAAAGTACATCTGGACCATGCAGCCCCACAATGAGATGGTTTTGCGTTTTCTGAGGAAGTCTGCAATCACTTTTGGAGTTGCAGCAGAGGAAAAACATAGGTCAAAAAATGATAGATTTGCCAGAAGGAAGTACATGGGTGAGTGAAGATGGTTATCAAATATCACAGAGATTACAATGAGAAGGTTCCCCACTACAATGGCTACATAGACAAGAATGAAGATGGCAAGAAAAAGTAACTGAAGTTCTTGAGAAATGGAAAGTCCCAGCAGGATGAATTCAGAAATACTTGAATTTTTGTTTAGGGTAGCCATTTATCAATTTTCATGAGATTCTTAGATGTCATCTGGAAGGTGGAAAAAAACATAAAAAATGACAGGGACTAACAAGATACCAAGACTAATCTTTACTTAAACATCTTATTTGTTATTTAGGAAGCCAACCCTATTGGTAAGGTGACTGCTTTGTAGGTGTTCCTTGGTATTTTGTAGTCTGAGATATTTCATAGAGCAGAAAGTGAGTAGAAACTGTGGTGGATACCACTCCACATAGATCAAATTTGTCCTTTGGTTAATATGAGACAAAGTCAGAAGAACATGCTTAAACCTTGTCTGTTTTCATGTTCAGTTCCAGGCAGACTGTGAATGAAGGCTTAGTTTAAAATGATACAGGAGGCATTTGAGAAAAATCAGAGGAATACATTTTTATATATGAAATCCTACAATATTCCTTTAACTTACCCTTTTTAAATTTTTGTTATATTTTTTAAAGTTTTCCTTTTTCCTGAATTCAAAAATAGGAACATAATCAAATCACAATTTTCATATAGATATGTTATCTATTTTACCTTCAAATAATGAGGAAACCATTGATTACTACTTTTAGTACTGCTAAATAAAGCTGAATTTTCCACCTGTATAGTTTTATAAGAAGAAAGGAAATTGTAAAAAAAAAATCTACAATATGCACTATAGTTCCATGAAGAGAACTAATAACTTGCTATCCCCGTATTGTTGATATAAAGAAAAACTTTGATAGAGTTACAGTAAATTGAGATCAAACCATATTGCTGTGAAAGATTAAGGTCTTAGACTGAAACACTCTGATTCTTAAAAGTATATTAGCTTATCCCACATATTCCTAGCTCTTTAGTTTGTGTATCCAGTAAAGTAAGTGTATGTTGTCTGTTCTTCTTATGTAATTGTTGTAAAATTGGATTAAAGACCATTTGTATCTGATATCCCTGTTTAACACGTTTTTCCATGTCGTGTTTGCAAAGAAAAAGAAAAATCATGGTCATTAAGACCAGAATGTAGTGAAGTTGACTCCAATAGTCCTGTTCAACTTTTCTCCAACAAGGAAGTTAAAGAGTGAGACAAATCATTAAAGTTTGCTAAGTTAAACCCAAAACAGATATAAAGTATAAGATGTGTACTTTCACCTATGTGATATCTATTGGTACTTGTTCTCTTTGTACCGACTATTAGCACAATGATTTTATTTTAACTTTCTTAAGATTTCAACATTTTCTGGCATGGATATAAATAATAAACATTGTGTTACTAACTGAGGAGGACTCAGCTAAGCTAAATGAATTTAAAAACATATGAACACTTACATTTAAGAGACCAGGTCAATGAACAACCTATATCAGTCCAATTAGTTCAGCGCATTCCTCTCTTGGCCCCTGGTTGCTCTGTTTCCCGAGTCTCATTCTTATTGTTGCTCAGCTGTATACCTTTATTCTGTCAGGGTCTAGACACAAACCTAATGAAATATCATAAAAATTAAATCAAATGCATGTATGCTTTTAGACATTTTAACATTTAAAACACAGTTTAGATTTTTAGAGTATCATAATTTTTGCTACTGAAATGAATATTTAACCATGTATATTTTTCCATGATAGTTAATATCATGAGGCAAATATTGTATCATTAAAAATGACCTGCATTCTAACCATTTTTTAAACCATGTTTGTGAAACCACATTTAAAGTAGCTTGAGAACTTCTAAAGTAATAGAATTTGAAAACAGAAAGCTTTCAATAGTTCTTTCTCACAGCTGAGAATTTTTACTCTGCTTTGTGCTCTTATACTAAGACAATTGTGTTCTTTGAATTATACCTTCTCCAGTTTTTTATAATTAAGTATGCAAGTAAGTTAATTTGCAGGTGCAAATGGATCTGGCAAAGATCAAGTCCTAGACTTGATCTTTCTTCATATTCTTGACAGCTTAATATGTTTTTCAAAAATATATTTTTAGTTGTAGGTGGACAAAATATCTTAATTTTTTTAATTTACTTTTTTGGGTGGGGCTGAGGATCAAACTCAGTGTCTTACACATGCCAGGCAAGTGCTCTACCACTGAGCTACAACCCCAGCCCCTTAACAGGGTTTTAAATGTTGGGCATTTTTAGATTGTTGTCATAGGAAAATTAAAGTTCTTCATGTATTCCTCTCTATCATTTTTTTTTAATTTTTCAAAATCTGTGCATTGTAATTACACATAACATTGGGATTCGTTATACCATAGAAATATATATATATATATAAAACACAGTTTAATAAATGTAATGATAGCATCAATATTTTATATATGGTAATATACTATGATTTTTTAAGCTATGGATCAGTCATTGTATCTTTGTGGTTTTATTATTTATCTCTCTTGAAATGATGTATCCCTAAAGACAACAAAGTTACTTTCTCTATATCATATAATTATCCAAAGAATAAAATAATTCAGTATAATCAGTATTGCTGAATAAGTCAAACATACATAGATCTCTCATCTCTAAAAACAAGACTTATTTGGTCTGAATTGATAATTTCTCAATTTGCATATACATTGTTATGATGATCTTCATATTTTTCCCTGATATTAGCAAGATAAAATTCATTTCATTTGAATTTCCTCATTTCATCTCTTCTATAAGTCCTGATTTCAGCATTTTAATCTTTCTTATTTATGGACATATTTAACACTGCACATAGTGTGATAGATGTAGTAAGCAGGTTGAGTCACATAGATGAGGATTTTGTAACTTACCAGTTTGAAGTTGGACTTCAAAGGACAATCATTATGAAATCGGGATGCTCAATCTTCATCATCGTTATTTTCTACTCTGGACTTGCAAAAGGCAACAGTATATAAATGTATCCCTGGATAGAAGGCATGAAGGAGGGATCTCATTTGATTGCTATTAGATTCCTCAGAGAATGGCAGTAAGAAAGCAATGGGGATTGTTAAAATAGACCATTCGACATTACAGAAAATGAGACACCATTTCTCCCCTATCAAATTGGTAATTCACTAAAGGCAAAAATCAATACTCAGGGGGTGTTGGAAAAGTATCACTTGAGGCAAATAATAAGATTTTGTATGGTGGCTATTATTTTCTTTTATTTTTTACAATAAGTATCAATAATTGTTACACTAATACAAGATAAATGATTTCTTATAGATTATTTTCATTCTAAATTTTATCAAAAGTGAATTTTTCACATTTAAACTAATTTGTCTGAAATTTATAAATAAATAACTTATAAATTAATGAGGTATCTTTTCATTACTGTAATTAATTTATTCCTCTAAAATTATGCAATATTTACTTTATAATTTTTTAAATTTACTGATAGACAAGGATCTTCTTTGAGTTTATCAATTTTCTTCTATTTTTTGGTCTATTTCAATCTTTCTTTCTTTCTTTTCTTTTTTTTTTTTAAATAAACTACCATGTATTTCATTCTTATCATTGTATTTCAGAGCAAATGTCAACATCAGGAAACTTCAAGGCTCACATATTGATCTAGTCATTTAAATTTTTCTTATATACCTCAGTATTTCTTAATGAATAAAGTTATTTTTATATGTCATTTCTTAAGATTTTCAATCGTTATAGCATTAGACTTACCATAAGTGAAGGGAAAATGAACAACTGAAAAATTGAGTTTTTCATCTGGAAAACATTTCTTCTTATCTTCTTTATACTTCACAGAAGTTTTGTCATTATAGTTTTCTCATAAATAAAATTTGGTATATTTCTTATTCTGTTGTTATATTTAATGCTATTCCTTAACATAATTTATGTTATCTGCAAATGCAATTATTCATATACTTAAGGGTTAAGTACAAAAATTATAAAAATCTCTCTCTCCTTTTCTGTGGGGTGGGCATGAGTTCTTACTATTTTGCCCTGGGTTCTCTCCAATTTCTGAGCTCAAGTGATCCTCTTGCTTATAGAGTGGCTAGAATTTCAGGCATATGCTACCATGTGAGTAAGTCTCAAAAAGTCCAATGGGTCATTGTGTTTTATGTTAAATATGAAGCAATCTACAAATATTAAAATAACTTTCACTTTATTTTCTCATTGCTTTATTCAATTAACTGGAAGTTATAGAAAACAAATTGAATAACTGTGATGATTAATTCTTTATGGCAGAAATTGCTAGTTTTCCAATCATGATTTGTCCTTCTTCCTTGATAATTGAAACCAATTGATTTGGAATCAATGAACTATATACTTTGGTGGGGTCTCAAACCCTGTCCCCAAAGAGCCAGATATCCAGTTAGACCAATCACAGCACTTCCATTTTCTCACAAGAGACCAGGTTAGCAATGCACATAGACCATGTGTCAGAGTTATACTGCTGAGTGCCTCCTTGCCACTCTCCCCTTAGTAACAGACATCTGAATTCATTTAGAACATATTTTACCATGTTCCTTGCAATTAAAAATGGCAGATTACTTGAAAGCAATATTTTTGAGTGGCTATTTAGTGAAACTTCAGTATAGGGCCTGGCTTGGTAGAGACTCAGAGAGACTTTATCTCCCTCCAGCTCCACAATTCTCTGAGGGCTTCTTAGTGAAAGCAAAATCACTGCACATATTTAAAATGAAAAATTTTTGTTACTAAGCTGACAAAATGAGATTATAAACAGGGTATGTACAGGGTATCCAAAGTTTACCATCTGATAGCTCCTCCATTTCTAAATTGGAGTGGGAAGAGAAGTAGTTTTATCATAACCTCCTTCTGAAGACATGTGATTACATTGGGTGTACTATTCCAGGATAATTTCCTTAAATCAAAGTTATAAACTTAATCACATCAGAAAATTATTTTTTGCATTGTAATGTAAAATATCCATAGGTTTGGGGATTAGAATATGAACTTTGTGAAGTTATTATTCTGCTTAAAACAGTTTATGTGAAGAGTCAAAAATATAGTAATTCTTTCCACATAAGAACTGCAGCCATGGACCTGATACAACTACTTCTTCAGAGGCAGTGTGCTCCAGTGGAGGTGAGAGGTGCAGGGAAGGAGATACTTCTTCCTCCCTTACTAACTCCCTTTATTAATCAACCCATGACTCCCAATTGTGACTATCAGAAAACCAGAGTCCGACTAGGCACTGGAAATTCAGTCTTCATGGACTAAAGCATCATGTAACAGAGCAAAGCTGATAAAATGAAACAATGAAAATAATGGGCTGGAAGACAAATGATTTCAGACATTAAACAGTTCTTTTATTTTTCATTATATCTAGAATATAAATTAAAGATGTGAAATTCCTACAGGCATTTTATGACATTGAGAATAGAAGATACATGCTATGAAAAAAAAAGAGAAAAAGGAGTTATCAGTCTTTGATGATTTTCTGCGTCTATAATACAAACACTGGAATTATATGGATTTGTTTCACACTAAGAAATAATTCTAATTTATTTATAACCATAATCTGAGTTTATTAATAGCAGAATAACAGGCATGAATATGATTCTGGTTATGGATGTGTGAGACACAGTCACCTAAAATGTAGGTAATTTGAGTTTCCAATACTGCCTTATATGAGATGGGAGAAAAGCAGTATTTTCTCTTCCAGCATTAGGTCATTGTAAACCATCAAGTTTGAGGACAAAAAACTTCATTTAAAATAAACAAAAACAACAACAACAACAAAACACCAAAATGCAGGATCTTTCCACATTTATGAAGTTTTTTGCAGTCTATTCACAGAAAATGTGCTGGGAACTCACCCTAAACATTAATAAGGGCAAAGTATCATATTTTGCACTTCAATCGCTCCACTGTTAAGAAGAAGTTATGATGTCTGGTGGCACTCTTTATGACCTGGAGGCAATTATATTCCAGTCTGGGAATATTGATTTTAACCCTTTTATTGGACTGGAGGTCCAAGTTTTACTGGAACTTAATTCAGGAAAATAACCTTAGAAGTCTTATTACACAGTAAAAGTAACCTTACCATTATACCCATATGTCTATGGAAAACCTATGATACTAAAGTTATTTTTACTGAGAAATGCACCACATAAATTTTGACAAATCCTACTAGGAGAATTCCAGTGTAGATCCATAGGATTATGCAGCCTGACCACACTATATACAGCAGAGAACTATAGATGATTTGACAATCATCACCTAGTATCTATTATGCTCTAGTATCCCTACCATTTGACTATAGATTATCATAGGATCAGAGCTTTCCAACATGATCTGGGTTCTGTGGCCGCAGTATCCATTAGAGAGCATCACAAACAGGCTGTTAAATAGCCAAGGAGACAGAGTGATAGGGTTAGTTGACATCACCTGCTATGATTATAACAGCCATAGTGGCAGAAAGAGAAGATATGTATAATCCCTACTCACCATGACTGATCTTGCTTTTGGCCCAACAAGCATTCAACTGATTACCAGCAAACACCAACCCACACCACCTGTATGGCAGCATTCCTTGAAGAGACTGACAAGCCACCAAAAAATAAGCAAGTTACATTAGCCCATTGCATTTTAGTTGAGACAATGATTTATCTTCACAGGAATCAGGGTATGACTCGCTATGCTTCTCTTTCATGTCCATAGTCTTTTATGTTATAAACAATATCTAAGGTCATATGATAAAAGAGAGTCCTTCTAGTACCACCAAATCAAAGCAGCCTATTTCCTGAAAAGGAAATGCAACAATTGGTCAGTTATCATGAATGTACTTGTCCTTTCAAGTTCTATATAACAGAATATACTGAGTTAACAGCACAATAGAATAGTCATTTATAGACAGAGGTAAAATATCATGTTTTACACAAAATCCTATATTGGAATGACATCATCAAGGACTGGGTGTAGACTCAGTCAGTAATAGTTATATATTACTGAATACTCAATAAGAAGATTCTTTTGGCTCTGGGAAAAGCCCAGTTATTATCATTGATAATATAATATAATCCATTGATGCTTGATCTATTTGTGCCTCTCTCCTATGGCATATAAATTCTATTACTCATGCTTTCTCTAACAGACATAGCAAGTGGTGTATGAACTTCAAATTATTGCTTATAATTAATGTTTTCTATTATATATGTGCATATGCACACACACACACACACACACACACACACACACAGGACCTCAACAGAGGAAAAACAGTATTACTCTACTTGAAACTTAGAGTGCAGGAGTGCAGTAGGGATATGAGAGAGATTCCACAGAGTGGATTCATGGAGAACTAGTATGGACTTATGAAGAAGGTAATGAAGCACATGGTATCTACCAACCCGTTCTTTCAGTTAAGATGAAACATGCTGGGAGCCATCTGTGAACTGTGCATGAAACAAATCGGCATAGAAGCCAATGGATAGGAAAGTCTGGTATCTGTGAAGTTTAAGCAGCAATCTTGCTGGTTTGAGACTGCCCACTACATGGGACTGCCTACCCAGCTCTATCAGGTTCAACACAGTACCTGAGATGGGGGTGACCTGCTGGAGCCACACAGCCACATAGCCTCTCAGAGATGGGTGTGGCTTTCCAAGATGACAATCAGCCTGTTTGCTGCAAGACCCTTGCCACATGGAGAAACAAGACTTCTCCAGCTGAAACCTTATTCTTGCCTTTGATGTACTCGCCCTTAAATAAAGAACTGGAGCCATTTTCTGGTTGTTCAGTTCCAGCTCCTATGAGGATCTATCAGGCACTCTGCTTCCTCTTTGATCTAATTTCTGACTGAGTCTTAATCTTTTTAATTATTTCAAACTCTTTTCAGCAGGTGTCTTACACCTTCTGAGCAAGAAACTATCCTGGCTGTGTGCTGGCTGCCCCGCAATAGAACCATAAATGGAGAAGGCCATCACATGGCAAGGAAAGAATAAGCAAGAGTCCCCCAGCAATTCCCACAATTTCCATGGACAAATAAAGAATTTACCATGGACAACATTGTGAACCTTACAACACTGAGCTCAGTTTTGGAATCTACTGCATTAATGCATGAAAGTCCCCAGTTCATATGGTGCCACCTCATCCAGTATTCTGCTCATGGTGCCATCCTGAGACCCCACTAACCTGAAGAAGTTGCTAAGTAAACCCACCCACCTTTCTCTGCTTCCTTTTAAACAGCTGAAGATCTTACCCACCAACTCACATCTTCAGGAAGCAGCTGGACAGCCTACCATGAATGGATTGAGCTGCTGAGTTTCATGAAGTCTGCACAGTCCTCAGACACAGATGGATACTCCACCTGGGTACACTCATGCAGCTCAGTCACTGCATGGCCATCAGATACTGACAAGTGCCCCATCACCACTGTTGGGACCACTGAACTATGTGTACTTGGACTACCTCATCATACCCACCCCCATTAAAACCTTGAAATCTGAGAAATGCATTGCCTCTATTATTATACCGGTTGTTCCTTGTCTGCTGGGGCCTAAGGAAGTGGACATCACACCACATGAACCTGGAAAATTGTTGAGTGCCACCTACCCACAACCATCTCATACAACACACAGAGAGGAATCCATTTTGTATAAGAAATCCAGACCAGATGCTTACTGTTATCACCAACATTGATTACAAAAGGAGACGCTATATGAAAATCACAGTTCTGTTCAAACTTTGAACCAAACTTTATATTGCTTCCCAATTGACATTATAGAACGCATCACCAGCCTAAAGTGTTTTACTACAAAAGTAACTCTATAACATTGGTAAAGGCAAATATCAATATAGATAAACAAAAAGCATGAAAAAGAAAGGTAATGTGATACCTGATAATAGTCTAGTTATAGACCCAAAAGCAAAAGGAATCAGTGAATTGCTTAATACTGGAAAATATTCATTTTAAGAAAAATCAATGAAATACAAGAGAATATGGAGAGATAATTCCAAGAAATTAGAAAAATAATTAATGATTTAAAAAAGCTAGTGATCATAAAAAAGAACCCCAAACTCTTGGAGCTAAAGAATAAATAAAATAAAATAAAACAAAAAATAGGATTGGGAACCTTAACAAAAGACTGGGTCAAACAGAATAAAGAATTTGTAAGCTTAAAGAGAGGAGTTTTTTTTTTTTTTTTTTTTTTTTAAATAATAATCTAGTTAGATTAAAAAAACCTCAGAGAAAAAAAGTAATTAGAAGAAAGAAAAAGAGAACTAAAAAAACTTGGAAGATTTTTGAGATATGAAACATGATATACAAACAACTGAATTATGGAGATTCTAAAAAAAGGAAGAGAAGAAATGAAGTGAAAAATTATTTAATAAAATTATACCTAAAAAATTTCCTAATTTTGGAAAAGATAGAAATATCCATATCAAAAGAACTTAATGGATCCAGAATAGATTTGACCAA
The DNA here is from genome assembly GCF_047511675.1 of Marmota flaviventris. Taxonomy (NCBI): domain Eukaryota; kingdom Metazoa; phylum Chordata; class Mammalia; order Rodentia; family Sciuridae; genus Marmota; species Marmota flaviventris. The sequence continues at coordinate 81,379,083 of NC_092499.1, read as the reverse complement.
AGTGGTCAACTGCAAGGCTTAGTATACTCAAACTGTCAAAAATAAAAAGCAAAGGCAGAAATCTAAAAATAGAGAAAGTTTCAAGTGATCTTTAATGGAATCTTCATTAGACTAAGATGAAATTTCTCTGTGGAAACTTTATAGGTCAGGAGAAAATGGTGTGGTATATTAAAAATTCTGAAAGAAGTAACTGAAACCAAAAATATTATACCCAACAAAGCTAACCTTCTGACATCAAGGAGAAATAAATTCTTTCTCACACATGCAGAACTGGAGAGGATTCACCACCAGACTATCCTTACACCAAACTTAAGAACATCCTATTGCTGTCTATAAGAAATAATTCACCAGTAAAGACACACATAAACTGAAACAAAGGGATGTAAGGGATTTTATTTCCATGCAAATGGAAATAAAACGTTAGCAGGAATAACTACACCTACATCAAACAATACAGATTTGAAATCAAAAAATTTCAAAATAGAATGTCTATATAATGATAAGGAATCAATACAAAAAAGAAATTTTATATATAAACACACACATATATCTCCAATAATGGAATACCCAATTTTATGAAGAAAATTTTTAGATCTAAGGAGAAAAGATTATTATATCTAAGAAGACAGATATGTTTCAACACAGTTAATGACCATACATTCATCAATGAAAAGATTGTTCAGAAAAAAAAAATCAACAAAGGAACATTGTAGATAAACTATATGGTAGATCAAGTGGACCTAATGTATATTTGCAGAATATTTCACCAATAGCTGCAGAATATATATTCGGATCAGCAACTAGGACTTTCTCCAGCATGGTCAATATGTTAGGTCACAAAACTAATCTTAATAAATTAAAAAATCTTGAAATCATATCATATGTCTTCTCTAACCACAATGGAATCTGTCCAAATAGCTAGATATCAACAACACATAATTTTCAAATAGTACAAATACATGAAAATTAATTGACTTGCTCTTGAATGAACAATGACACATGAAAATATTTTTAAAAATTAAGTATTTCCTAAAAAATCAAAATAAAAGGAAGCACAGCATATCAAAACACAAGATAATGCAAATGCAGTACTAAGAAAAACTTTCAAAGCAATAAGCATATATGTCAAAAAGGTAAAGTGTTCAAGTAAACAATCTAATGTTGAAAAGAAAAAAAAAGCCCAAAATTCATAAAAAGAAAATAAATTAACAAAGATCAGAGGAGAGACATATGAGAGACCAAAAAGAATACAAAAGTTATCAAAGTGGAGAGCTCCTTTTAAAATACATTTTAAAAAGCACAATTTTTAGCTAGATGAATCAAAAAAAAATGAGATCACCTAAAAACAAAGATACTAAAACAAATGCAAATAAGCACAAAGGAGAATTATGGACTGCTATGAATAGGTATTTGTCAATAAATTTAAAAATCCAGAAGAAATGTATGAATTTTTACATACATATAACATAGTGATATTGAACTGCAAAGACATAGAAAATGAACAAATCCAATAATCATAGTGATATTGAAATGTAAATAAAAAAGCCAAGATTGAATTAGTAATAGGATTAAAACAAGCAAACTCCTAAGACTGGATGGTTTCACTGCTGAATTATACAAAATCTTAAAGAAGAGCTGATATCAACTATCTCAAACTGTAAGACAAAAGTAGAAAAATAAGGAACTCTTTTGAGCTAATTCTATGAAACTAGTCTCCCTTGATAGCAATACTAAGAAAAAAAAATATAACAAAAAGGACACTTAGAACAATATCTGTAATGAACACAGATACAAAAATTTTCAAGAAAATTCCAGTAAACACAATCCAACAGCACATCTGAATCCATGATGCATTGTATGTTTCTTGATTATTCATGGTAGAACACACAAAATTCTGTAAATGTATCAATAGACTTAAGGCAAAAGCCATATGAGTATCTCATACATGCAGAAAAGCATTTGGTAAAATTCAATATGATAAAAATAAACCCTCAAAAATATTGTATCTACATAGAATATGTCTCAACACAATAAAGGCTATATTACAAACCCATAATAGCCAACATCATGCTGATTGAAAAAAACACTGAAAACATTTTTTTTTCTAACATCAGGAAAGAGAAAAGGGTAGAATGATGGTTCCAGAGGCTGGGGAGAGTAGGGTTAAGAGGAATGGGAAAACGTTGATAAGGGGTAGTATATTATAGTGAGATAGAAGCAAGATGTTTTGTTGTGCTCTTGAACCATAGTATTACTCTAGATAACAAAAATGTACTCTACATTTCAAAAAGCTGGAAGAAATTATTTTGAAAGTTTTACTATGAAGAAATGACAAATAAGAATATACGGAAAAAAACAAATACCAAATGTTTTGTCTGATGTAAGGTGACTGACCCATAATGGGGTAGGGAGGGGGAGCATGGGAGGAATAAATGAACTCTAGATAGGGCAGAGGGGTTGGAAGGGGAAGGGAGGGGGCAGGGGGCTAGCAATGATGGTGGAATGTGATAGATATCATTATGTATGAAGACATGAATTAGTGTGAACATACTTTATACACATAGATATAAAAAAATGTGCTCTATATGTGTAATAATAATTGCAGTGCATTCCGCTGTCATGTATTTTTAAAAAATCAATTGAATATTTTTAAAAATATATAGATACCTTTACTGTGAGTTAAAAATAACACAATGTATACACGTATCAAACAATCCCATGGTACACTCTTAATGTATACTATCTGTAAGTTTTTCTATATCAGATAAAAATAAATTTAATTAAAAATCTCATTAGTGAAAAGTGGTAAAAATTAATAAAATAAGTAGAAAAATACATAAAGAAATAGACAAATGTCACTAAATCACAGTTAAAGAGTATGTGAAATATGTAATTGAAAGTTCTTTTGGTAATGAATTGTAGTTTCTTTTGATGCATGTTAAGCTACATATGTCTTACATAATCTGCAAGGAACATTCACTTATCAACAAGAAAATATCTTTACTTAACCCTCATTTAAAGAATTTTTAAAAATCTCTTGAATATATGTATCTGAGTATTATCTTCTTTCAGCAACCTAAAGATGTCACCCAATCTCTGGCTTTCATGTTCCTGTTGTGGATAAAGGAGTCAATCTTGCTGTGGCTTCTTTGTGTTTCCTCATCTAAGTTTTTCCTGCGATTTTTTCTTTATTTTTGATTTTTATGTGTCTTACATTAATATGTCTGGATCTGCAGAGATAATTTTTGTTGTTACAGTGATTAATATACTACAAGTACCTTACAGTAAGTAGACATCAAGGAACTGCAAAAGAATTTACAGATCACATGAAATTGTGTGGCCCTAAATGAAAATAGAGTCATACTGACAAACTCTGCCTTACTCTAAACAGAGAGGTTTGGTGGTTTAAAGCTGCTATTTAGCCTTCATAAGATTTAGTCTACATTGGATTTATCTATTAAGTTCCAGGATTTTAAAAAAGACCATGACATATTCTAAAGACTTCTAATTTACTTATACAAGATTTATATTGAGAAATGAGGGGAGTGGGCAGAGATTACAGAATACAAAATTTCCATTTTTTGCCATGATATCTAGTAATGCTAGGATACCTCTGGATTATTTTCATGATCTTAAGCTATGGTTGAAGAATACTGGAGACAGCAGTTAAATGATTTCTGTGTTAACCACATCCATAATTGCTATGAGAATAGTAATTTCTTATTATGACAGCAGTTTCTTAGACAGTTCTCTGATAAATTTAATAGATTTACTTGTCTTTATACACTTGAATGCAACTCAAGAAACCTAGAATCTTACCTGTCTCATCAATGTGCCTAAAATAATGTAAGAAAATTAGAAGTGCATAATATAGTTTTTGCTAAATGATAGATTCAGCACATGAATGAGGACATGATTTAATTGATTCAAACTGCATTTTCTTCTTTTTGTTTTGCTTATTATATTATTCAGCAAACCACATACTGACTTAACAACTTTATCATGGAAGCCTTTACTTCCTGCTTGCCAAGTGTATAAATTACAGGGTTCAGCAAAGGAAAGATGACAGTTCAGAAGAGAGAAACCACTTTGTCAGCTGGGAAAGCCCTGAAGGGGCGGGTGTAGATAAAAATGGGGAAAACATGAGGAACACAATGATAACGTGGGTGGTGCAAGTGGAGATAGCCTTGCTCTTCCCTTCTGAGGAGTGTCCCTTTACTCTGCAGAGGATGACAGCATAGGAAGCCAGGAGGCCCAGGAAGCACAGCAGGGTGAGCAGGCCACTGTGTCAGTGCAGGCCAGCTTGATGACCTGTGGCACATCACAGAAGAAGTTGTCTAGCTGGTTTGGGCCACAGAAGGGCAAGCGCAGGATAAGGGCCACTTGCACAATGGAATGAGCAAAACCCTCAAGCCACAGAGCCAACAGCAATGCATAGCAGACCCTGGGGCTCATGACTGTTGCATAGTGTAGAGGCCGACATATGGCAATGTAGCGGTCAAAGGCCATGACAACAAGGAGGAACATCTCTCCTGCTCCAAGGAAGTGCAAGAAAAACAGCTGGGTGATGCAGCCTCTGTAGGAGATCACCTTCTTCTCAGAGAAGAAGTCCACCAGCATCCTGGGAGACACAATGAAGGAGTAGGAGGCATCCAGGAAGGCCAAGTTGCCCAGGAAGAAGTAGAGGGGGGCTGTAAGTCCAGGATCTGATTTTATGGTCAAAATGATAAGAAAATTTCCAGGGAGAATTACAATGTAGAAAAGTGAGACTAGCACAAAGACCAGGAGCTCAGCATCTTGAGATTGGGTCACACGAAGGAGGATAAATTCTGTCACCACTGTGCTGTTCCCTCTCTCCATCACTTCTCATTCTGCAGAATAAAAGCAAAACTAAATGATACAGTCACAAAAGATTACATTTTACCACACTTCCACAGCTCTGGACAATCATTATTCTACTTTCTGCCCCTAAGTTTTAGTTATTATGGACATTGGATACAAACGGATTTATGTCTTTTGGACTTTCAAGGAGCCTGACATTTTCATGATTCATACATGTTTTAGTATACATCAGTATCTGATTATTTTTATGCCAAATAACACCTCTTTGTATAGATACATCACATTTTATTTATTAATTAGCCAGGTAATAAGTATTTTGTGCTGTTTTTACTTCTGAGCATTTATGATTAAAGTTGCTATTATTCATAGGCAATTTTGAGTGTGAGCATTGGATTTCATTTGGGGTAGGAATATATAATTGGAAATTCTAGGTAACAAATATTGTAGTATGTATATGAAGCATTCCTCAAAGACTCTTGTGTTGAAAGCTTGGTCACCAATGCCAAGCTGTTAAAGGGAGGGTTTTTAAGGAAGGTTATTGGATCTTGATGGCATTTTGGTTGGGTGGTAATGTACTTTAAAAAATGATAAGGTTGATTAAAGGGAAAAAAAAGAATTAACATGCCAAGACATGGTCACTCGCCTCAAGGATATTATATATTAGGATTCTAGGCCAATGGTAAATAATAATTGAAATAATATATATTTAGTCCTTATGATTGAAAAACTGAAAAGATAACAGAATAATTTTTATTCATTAATTTTAAATTTATTATTTAATTTTATTTCACTTGAGCTAATGAAACCAAACCATGGTAAAGTCTAATGTTATAATTGTTATTCAATTTTGTTTCTTCTTTCTTCATTTTTCTCTGTTCTGTTTTCCCTGGTAGAATATTGCTACAAAAATAATAATGAAGTTACATTTTCACAAAGAGTAAAATGAAAGAATGGCAGGGAAATGTTAAAACACCAGATAAAGTATTTTAATGGAATTAAGACAATATTCAAGACAAATTCATTAAAATTATTCATTAGGATGAACACATGAGTGTTCATATTTAGGTTCTTCTCACATCATTAATGGAATAAAAAGAATGACCAGCTAATTTCCCCATAATGAAGAATCATTCTTGTTTGGGTTTTAAGGAAATAATTCACAACATTAAGCTGTGTGGTGTGCAAATGTAAAAAAAGAAAAATCCGTGAATTGTCTTAAATGTATACTTGTGTCTAGAGACTGGAACAATTTGTAGTTCTTCACTAAATTATCTGATTTTCAAACTATACTATAATGTCAGTGTATTTTCAATTTGAAGTACATGCAATGAGTTTCTAGCAAAAGTCTTTTCCTTAGAACACATGTAATAGCTCCTGAATCTCTCAGAGCCTTTTCATCTCTTTATTTCTTAGTGTATAAATGGCTGGATTGAAAAGAGGTGTAAAAACAGAATAAAACACAGCAAGAAATTTCCTCAACCTGGTGATGTTGAGGGGCCACACATAGATGAACACACAAGGCACAAAAAAGATCACCACCACTGTGACACGTGGGCACTGTAGGTGGACAGGGCCTTAGATGCACCAGTTTTAGATCTCTGGCAAACACTGAGAAGAATATACATTTAGGACACCAGCAAGAGGAAAAAACAGTTACAGCCACAGTCACACATTTCACATTCATTGATATTCCCAAGTCAGGAGAATCCATGCAGGCCAACTTGATCACCAGTGGCATATCACAGAAGAAGCTACCTATTTCCCTGGGGCCACAGAAAGGCTACACAATCACAGCCAGGTACTCACGGCATGCTCAAAGTCAGTAGTCCAGGAAAAAACCACTATTCCAGTGCACCTTTGCAGGTTTATAATGGTGGAGTAGTGGAGTGGTTTGCAGATAGCCACATAGCAGTCATAGGCCATGGACACCAGGAGCACCATCTCAACTGCTGCAATGAAATGGGCGAAGAAGATTTGGCACATGCAAACTGCAAAGGAAATGGTCTTTTTCTCCCTGAGACAGTTGGTGATTATCTTAGGAGTGGTGATTGAGGACAGCCACATATAAACAAAGGACAGTTTGGCTAAAAAGAAATACATGGGGGGATGAAGATGAGGGTCAGTGATGATTAAGGTCACAGTTACAATATTTCCAGATACACTGATCAGGAAAAGTAACAAAAATATCATGAAGAGTAAGACCTGCATACTCCACGAGTGGCCAAGTCCCACAAGTATAAATTATGACATTGTGGACCGATTTCCTTCATCCATTTTATTCAGTGTGTTCCCTGAAATAACCTAGAAAAAGTAGATTAGCAGTTAGTGGGAGGAGAAAGGAGACTTAATTTTGAGAATTTGATATTCACATTGAAATTCTGTTCTATTCTAACACATTCTAATAGAAATTCTATTCTAACATTAAAAGGCAGATTACAAGGAGAAATCTTGGTTAATTATGAATGGCATTATGTTCCCTAAAGAAAGAAGCTAATTGACTTTACTGGACATTAGATAGAATTGTTATGCAAATGATTTGCTGAGTAAGTGCTCTGATAAGAAAGGAGTGAGGAAAACAGAGAAGTAAGGTGAAAAGTTAAACAGTGATTATGGTTTCACCTGGAATATAGGTTATATGCACTAGTAAGTGAAAAAATATCTGAGTGTGAAACTCCTGATCATTCCATTTTATAACAAAAATTAAATAATGTACTTCATATCATGGTGACTGATACTGCAGTGACAGGATCCTATCATTTCCTGGTCCTATATTTAATGATTCCTTCAAGTCTTGTTGGAACATCTTGTTAAGATATCGTAAGATTAAAGTTTTAATTTATCCCTGTAAAATAAAAATTGAGCCAACCTTTTAATACATTTGCTATGATGCATGCAAAACCAGGAACATAATTTACCATCGATTTCAACATATAAGAGAATGTATTTAATAGAGTAAACAGATTAGTAAGTAATAATAATCAATTTACAGTCACATAGACGTGGATTAACCAAAGTGTATACCAGTTCAAACTTAGATTAAAATACAATGAACTCTCAAAGTTTCATATAACAAAGTTATATGAAAACATTTGCCTTAAAATTTTTCATTAGATGCTGTAAAATACCTAGACTTTGAAATATTTGTCTTTTGACTATGAAAGATAAAAATCAGTCTCTTTACATACACAGATACATATTATTTGTAAGATTAAAATAAATTACATCAATGTGTAAGTAAAATGTATCTTCAAATAGTTAGTGCTGAGTGAATGTGAAGTTAAACCTTAAGTAGTGAACATCTGTTATTCACCTTTAATTATAAAGATGTTGCTAAGAGCATCTCTGAGGCACTGCAAATTAAAGTTGTGTACATTGTTGTTAAGACCATAGAAATTTTACTAGGAACAGAATAGGAGGAAAAAATCTATGGATTCTCAAATTGTCAGAAGCTAATGAAGTATTCTTATCTCCAGGCATAGGGGGCATCCTTAAAATAAAGGCATGAAAATAATTTAAGAATTTTCTTAAAGAAAATCAAATAAAAGGAATGATTTACTAAACACACAGTTTTCTCTTAGAGCAGATTCTGTCTTCTTCTGAAGTGTGCTTGTGACAGTGTCTGTGGATGTGCTCTCCCTGAGCATGACCTGTATTCACCACCTGAAGCCATCCCCAAATTTTTCTACTTTATGCTCAGAACACACACACATGGAAACAGTTACCTGGACAACTCTTGGGATCTTCTCTCTAAGAGTGATACCAAGTGTTGCATATACTCTTGAAGTCGGACAAATAAAAATTCATGCAAATCAGCCCAATGTTACAAATTATTGAAGTTTTAAATGTTATTCATTGAATCAATAAGTACTTAGGAGATATCACTGTGATCTTGATCTATAACTCTATAGACATAATCATATTTAAACAAAAATTTTATTTCCAATTGCCAGAGAGGTCATATATGATACATGACCACAAACAAAGTGAAACAGTGCTCTAACACATATCAAGATTGTCTGAATCAATAGGGAATCTTGGTCAAATGACTAGATCTGAGTCAGTTTATTCTATGATTACATGAGATACTGACTGGTGTGTATTTTATGCCAAATTGCTAAAACATTTTTAGGGTATTTTTTAAAGGACATTGATGCAATTTTAAAGTAAATTTATTTTGACCTGCTAGGTTTGAAAATAACTTTATTGTAGTAGATTAACATATAATAAATTGCTCATTTTAAAAATGTACAATTTTGTGAGTGTGGATACATGGATACAGCCATGAAATGGTCACCACAATCTAGATAGTCACATGTGCCTCTACCCCCAAAGCTCCTTTATCCCTCGGAATCTCTTTGCAGTCCTTGTACACATTCTCTCTCCACAGACAACCACCAACCTCAACTCATATGCTAACTTTGCATATGCCAGAGCTTCATGCGAATAAAGTGAAGTAGCATGTACTCATTTAAAAATCTGACTTATTTTACTCATCATAATGATTTTTGATATTCAACATGTTGTTTATATCAATAGAGCATTCCTCTTCATTGCTGGGTAATATTCTATTGTACTTTGTTACCCATTTATATCCTGAAGGAACTTTGTATTGTTTCTGCTTTATTAGCTATTACAAATAACCTTTGAACATTTGTGTACAAATATGAGTGACAGTTGAAAAGTTATTGAGACTTTTTTAATGGCCCAGAAATTGTCTAATTTAAAAATTTTTAAACATTTTTAAAAGGCGTATTCTCATATTTTATTCAAGGTATTCTGAAAATATCAATTATATCTAATTAATCCCTGATGAATTATTGTCTGCTTCTCTAAGTTATTGAGAATGGGATTTGAACATTTTTAAATCATGGTATTTTAAGCGTGCCTCTTTCTCCTTGTACTTTTCTTAGTTTTTTCACATATTGTAATGATCTATAATTAGAGACAAACATAATTGAAATTATTGTTTCATTCTAATTAATTGACCACTTTCTTTATGTGAGATGATTGTCATTTTATATTATTAACTTTGTTGTACAGTATAATATGCATGTTATTAAAATAGCCATTGATATTTTCTTTTGATTTGTATTAACATTGCATATATTTTTATCCTCCAAATTTTATTTTGTTTTTATTAAAGAGACTGTATTTTCCCCATTGTATGTTGTTGGCCACTTTCTTATTTTTTTGGGGGGTGGGGTCATTACATTATTTTATTCTCATATATGCTTGACATTTTCCATAAAAAGAAAGTTCCAAAAATTAAAGGTTAAATTGTGTTTTATCACAAATCTATGCAATCTGAAAGACAAGGCCACTAGAAATAACTGTGGTGCAATGTGTTTGGTATGTAATATATTGTCACTGATACTGAACATTGAGAGAACTTAAATAAACTTGTTAGGAACTCTTTCTTTCTTTCTTTCTTTCTTTTTAAAGAGAGAGAGAGGAAGAGAAAGAGAATTTTTTAATATTTATTTTTTAGTTTTTGGTGGACACAACATCTTTATTTTTATATTGTGCTGAGGATGGAACCCAGCGCCCTGAACATGCCAAGAGAGTGCGCTACCGATTGAGCCACATCCCCAGCCCACTGTTAGCAACTTTCTTGAAAACAAATTGATCAAAAAGGCACAGAATTCTTTCTGTACTCACTATTGTGTCCCCATTGAGGTGAATATATTTTTATGTCAAAACCCATGTTTTTTACTACTACACATTCATAGTAGATTTTACTACTACACATTCATGAATTGATAGATTGCTTTGCAAAACATGGACATTTTAGCAAGATTGATGCCTAAAATTCATAAATGTTTGGTATCTTTCCATCTGTTATGTTCAATTATTTTCAAAAAAGATCTTAAATCTTTATTTGTAAGTATTTCATTTTCTGCATCTATTAATAATGAGGTAGTTTGAGGATTACCTTATATATTCTAAAGGTAGTAAGTAGAAATACAACTAGATTTGGTATATTGATTATTTATCCCACAACTTTAATAGATTTGTTTACTACAATTCTTTTCTGCTGAAGTCTCTAGGAGATAGATGTGCTCTCTCTCTCTCTCTCTCTCTCTCATATTTTTTGCTATAAACTTCTTAGACCTATATTTGCTGCTATCCTTTAGTTTTGGTGTTGTATGTGTTCATTTCATTTGTTCACATGTTTTTAAATTTTCATTTGGATTTCTTCTTTGTCCCATTGTTTGTTTAGAATTGTGGTATTTACTTTTCATACTATTGTAAATTATCTTAAAATTCTTAGCTATTGACTTCTGATTTCATACCAATGTGGTCAGCATAGACACCTGAAATGATTTGAAGATAAAATTTTACAGGACTTGATTTGTGGTCTATATCTGGTCTATCCTGGAGAATGTGCTACCTGCCCTGGAGAGAATGTGTGCTCTGTTGCTGTTGGATGCTGTTGGATTGTGTGCTTTTTAGGTCCATTTGCTGTCATTGTAGACTAAGGCAGATATTTCTTTATAGATTTTTGTGTCTGCATGATATGTACGTTGTTGAAATTGTAGCACTGAAGTCCTTAATCATCACTGTATAACATTCTATCTCTCTTTGCAAAATCTTTCCCTCAATGTTAGTACACATCTATTAAAAAGTGTTAGGGTTTCATGACTTAATCATTTTGCAATTATATAATCACCTCCTGTGTTTCTTTGTACTTTGTGTATGTAATTGTATTTAACTTATATAAGCTTAACCACCCTTGCTCTCTGGTTTCATTTGCACACATCTCATAATACTTTTTAAAGTGAGTAAATATTTAACTTTTTTCATATAAGAAAGTATACTTTTACTCTATAACTTCCCATGTTTCTTCTAGGAAATATAAAAGATATAAAATGTTTTCTTTATGTATTTTATATTTTCTTTTATGTTGTTAGTCCTTCAAAAAGTTTTTATATGTTTTATATGATTTCAACAATTCTTTGGTATTTCAAATTTTGTTTATTGATTTTCTGAAATTTTTATCATTGTTTAATCATTTCTTTCTATAAGTAAGTTTGCTCAGCTTCCATAAAACTGTAATTGGAAATTCTTTGCCTGGTTTTCCATAGGTCTCCATTTCTTTGGAGTCTACTACTGAGGAAAATTTTGTATTCGTTAGGTAGAGGGAAGTCTTCATGGTTTTTCATGTTTCTTGTTGTCTTAAGTAGATTTCTGTGCATTTATTGGACCACTCAGCACTTTTAGACTTTATAGGGTTATTTCTGTGGGAAAAGATCTTACTCTGTATGGGTTTGTAAAAGAAATGACTGAAAAGGGCAAAACTGTCCTGGCTAGCATGGGATCATTGAAGAGTGGAGCAGGGATCTTTGATGGCTAACAATTTAGGTGTTTGCCATGGTGGAAACAGTTGATGTTCTCTGAGATTCTTTGTTTCTTACCTGAGATCTTGAGACTCAGAGAAGCCCTCTTGGCATTGAGTCTTTCCTCATGGAGTATTGTGATAGTGGTGGCATGAGGATCTGATAAGTGATGTTCTTGGGAAGCCGTGGAACTGAGAAAAGAAGCATGGGCAGGTGTTGCCTTACTATAGATCTGTTTTCTCAGGTAGCCATGACAGAAAACCAAACTTAGGCCCACAGTGAATGCCACTTACTCAAACTGTACAGGAAAACATTCAAAGGATTACCTTTGTTTCCCATCCATCTAGAGCCATCAGAATACTAGGGAAAAAAAAAAAAAAAAAAAAATATATATATATATATATATATATATATATATATATACACTAATCTGCTCTGAAGAACAAGTAAGTCTTTGACAATTATTATAATTCAGTCAACATCATTTTAAAAATTAATAACCATTTATATATTAATATTATATAGATCAAAATGTGACAGAATATCTGACTTTCATTATTTTTCTTCATTTGCTTACTTCTATATGACTCTAGTGACTCTCTTGTAAATAAACTTTTAAAGATTTGAAAAATACTATTTCTCTTCAATTATATTTTTAATCTGGAATTCACCAAAGCTCTCCAGAGTTTCCTCATGGCTGTCTTCATTTCTTAGTTTCCTAGAGTGTAGATAAGTGGATTGAAGATAAGGGTGATAATGGTATAAAATACAGCAAGGAACTTATCCATGGAGTGGTTGCTAAAGGGCCAGACATAGATAAAGATGCATGGACCAAAGAAGAGAATGACCACAGTGATATGTCATACTGGAACAGGCTTTGGACTGCCCAGTAGAAGAGCATCTCCTGATGGTTGTGAGGGTCACAACAGGAAATAAGAAAAATAAGGAAACAACCAATGGAGAGAATGCCACCATTGGCAACAATGACTATCTGTATAAAATATGTGTCTGTGCATGTTAGTTTGCTAACTAGACGGCGATCACAGAAAATGCTGTGCACCACATTGGGACCACAGAAAGGCAAGTTTACTGCTTAGACTAACTGAAGTCCTACATGAATGAGACCTGAGCACCATGACATCACTACAAGCAAAGTACACAGTTTCTTGTTCATGATGGTCATATAGTGTAGGGGCTTACAAATGACCACATATCTATCATAGGCCATGGAAACAAATAGTACCATTCAACATCACCCAGCACATGAGAAGAAATTTTTGAGTGAAACAACAGGAAAAGAAAATAATCATTTTTTTTTAACCAAGTTCATGATCATTTTACGGGTGGCAAAGGAAGCAAAGATCATATCCATAAAAGAGAGATTTCCTAGGAAGAAGTACATGGGGGTGTTCAAGTTTGGGGTAAAAAACACTGTAACCATTATGAGAAGGTTACCTAGTACAGTTACAACATAGATAGCTAAGAAGAATGCAAAGGGAATAATCTCTGCATCCTTGAAGACTCATTTAATAATTCCAAGGACTCTGCCATGTTGCCTGCTCTTGGGTGACCTGTGGAGAGAAAGAAGAGATGAATCATACCATGAATGTGGCCAAGCTTTTTCATTCCTTTGGGTTTTTCAACATAATTCAAAAACACAGAGAACAAAAGAAAACTAGACAGATGTGATTTCTTTAGACTAAAGAGCTTCTGTACATCAAGGGAAACAATTGACAGAGTGAAGAGATAACCTACTGAACAGGAAAAAGTATTTGCAAACTATAAATCTGATAATGGTTTAATATCCAGAATATATAAGGAACTCCAAGCACTCAATAAAATTTAAAAAATTAACAGATTAAAAGACAGACAATAGACTTATCTCACAAGAAGATATACAAATGGCCAACATACTTAGAAAAACTGTTCAACATCACTAGCCATCAGGCAAATGCAAATTAAACCACAATGAGATATCAACTCCCTGTAATAATAATGGCTACTTAAAAAAGAAAAAAAAAACTGAAGATAAAAATGCTGGTGAGGATATGGAAAAAAAGGAACTGTTGCACACATTACATTTTCAAAATGTGAATTAGTCCAGTCATTATGGAAACCATATGGGATTTCATTAAAAAAAAATTAGTTGAATGATCATGTCCATCAATCTCACTACTGGGTATATATGCAAAGAAAATGATGACAGAGTGGACCAAGTAGAAGAACAGTAATCATAATGATCTTTTAGGATAATGAATTAAACACATTAACATACTGATAAAAAACAGCCAAAGATCATAAGACATTAAAAATGCAAAAAATAGATTTTCAACAAATTGTGATGGAAAAATGGATATGGAAACAAAAAATAAATCTAAAATATTAAAAATTGGCAATTACAGCAGGAGCAAGGTTTTAGAGAGTGCTGGGTACTCTAAGGTCAGGACAACCCCTGGCCCTGTGCTGCCCTGCAACCTGGGCACCTTGCTTGTTTTCAGAAGTTTGGTCTCACTGGTTGGTATAGGCTTCTACCTCATCTGCTTTTGTCTGCTAAGGAGGCTGGAGAATTACCAGAAGGAACATCCATAAATTGAGCTGTTATTAAAGATGATATGCAGCATCAAGGGTTCAATGTCTGGTCTGATTCATTTGGCAGATAGATAGATGTAATTCCAATTGTCTAATTTTTAATTTCATTTCATGTCCTTTTAAAGTCAAATTCAAAATAATTTTGCCCAATCCATGTAAGTTTTCTTCTATTAGATACATATTTTAAAAGAACAAAGGATAAAAATCACATGATTATTTCAATAAGTGCAAAAAAAACATTTTCACATTTTTAAATGTATACTTGAAAAACAATTTACATAGGATATTTTACCTAATATTTTTACTTACAATATTTCTTGAATGTTTCCCTTAACATTCAGTTTCACAAGTCTTTATATGCCAGATTACAATTCAATTTGTAGTTGTATAAGATAAAAAAATTGTGTCTTTATTAGAAATATATAGGCTATCTACTTTTTTATCTATCCCACTCTATTTTATAATAATTCAACCTAAATTTCTATATGTATGTGAAGAATATATTTCTAGAAATGTAATTTGAGGGTCATTGTTAGTGTTTGTATAGGTGTGTGCCTGGAATATTTCTGACTTTTACCATTATAATTTATGTACAGTTATAAAAATAAACATTAAATAAACAGCAAAAACTACTTTTAATATGAATAAACATATGAACACAATTAACATTTTGATTCATAATATTTCCTTCACCTCATACTATGAACTTGTTTAAAAATGGCCGAGCCTTATCTTTAAGTGCATGTGCATTTTTTCATATGACATATTACATTTGGAGAGAATGTTGCCTAACACTTTATTATGATGTAAGAGGTCCAGAGCTTTCCATCTTCCAATATTACTGTCTTTACTGCTGTTGAAGAATCACTAGTCATTTACTCATGGCTGTTTTTAGTTAGCTTTTTTGCTGAGACCAAAAGACATGACAAGAAAAATTTTAGAGGAGGAAAAGTTTTTTGGGGGATCCCAGTTTTAGAGGTCTTAGTCCATAGATGGATGACTCCATTCTTTGGGACCTGAGATGAGGAAAAAGAGTGTGGCAGAATAAAATGGCTCAGGACATGGCCATCAAGAAGGACAGAAAGAGAGAGAGAGAGAGAGAGAGAGAGAGAGAGAGAGAGAGAGAGAGAGAGAGAGAGACCCATTCTTCAGTGACAAAATAAATATCTCAAAGGCAAACCAATGATGACCCACCTTCTCCATCCACAACCTGCTTTCAGTAAATCATTAGTAGTAGATGAATGCACTTACTAGGTAACGGATTTCATAACCCAATCATTTCACCTCTAAGTTTTCTTTCATTGTCTCACACATGAACTTTTGGGAGACATCTAATATATAAACCATAACACTAGCCTTCCAGCCTTTGTTGCTTGACCACAAATACAATGCCATATGTTTTCATTTATGTTTTAGAAGCATCCCAATACTGGTACCTATTTCCATTTCAATTTTTATAGCTCTATGCATATTACAATATGACAGCAGCACAAAATAATAATTTTAAATGGCAATGCCACTTTGGAAAGATAAATTCAGACAAAGAAAGAAAAGATTTATGGTACAAAACATTTTTGATGAATTACACTGGCCAAATTCAAAACAATCCACATGCAAGGGTTGGTGAAAATCTATCCCTTGGTGGGAATAACCTCAAGGAGGGGTGAACACTTTTTTTCCCAAAATCATTCCTCCTAGATAGGGTTTATTCTTGATTCCTTCTAAGAGATTTCTTACAAAAAATGCTCATTGAGTTATTCTATTTTTAAAAAATTGTCTATTTTTTTGAGTGGCAGTTTCTGCTGTTAGAACTGAATATCATAGACCTGAAAAATCTATGAAGAAACAAGGACCATTCAGCTTTTGTTTCTGAAGGCTGAGGTATTCAAGATTGGGTGGCAGCACCTAATGAGGTCCTTCTTCCAGCTCTGGACTCTGCAGACTCCCAAGGTGATGCTGGTCACTGCACTGTCTCTCTATTATCATAAAGTCACCCCTACAGTCATAGGGGCCCCACCCTAATGAGCTCATTTAATTATCTCCCTAAAGTACCACTGCAATACACCATAAACATCCAACTTTGGGGATTACATTTTGACATGAATTAAAGAGAGTACAACACCCACAGTATAGCTGAGTTTTCCCTCCTATAACGTTATTGGATTTTGTTTCTTTTTTCTCTATAAATCTTGAAGGTTTATTTAGTCAGCTTTTTTGTGCTCCTGTGACTAAAATATCTGACAAGACCAATTGTAGAGAGAGGAGGAAAAGCTTATTTGGAGGGTTACAGTTTTAGAGGTCACAATCCATTGACAGCAGATTCCATTCCATAGGGTTCAAGGTGAGGTAGAACATCATGGCAGAAGAGAGTGGTAGAAGAAAACAGCTCACTTCGTGATCAGAAAGCAGAGAGACAGGTCTCTACTTGCCAGATACAAATATATACTCCAAAGCCACACCCCCAATTTCTACATCCTCCAGCCACATCCAACCACTTCAGTTACCAGTTAATCCCTATCAGGGGGTTAATTCATTAATTGGGTTAAGAGTCTCACAACCCTACCATTTCTCCTCTGAACCTTCTTGCATTGTCTCATGTGTAAGCTTTTGGGTGATACCTCACATCCAAACTTGAACAAAGGTTTTGTTTCAGTGTCACATACCTTTTTAAAAGATAGTTAAGTGTTTTCTAGAGCAATACATGAGGAACCAACTATTTTGCCTCCCAATGAGAACTGTAGAGACTACACCTCTCTGAATGCTGTTAATAAAAATCCTTTCTCTGAGATTTTTTTGTAATTTATGTTTCATATTTTTTATTTTAGGAAAATGAACTATTTTAGTGTGTAATTTAAGAAACTATCTCCAATTTTGATACATAAATTATTTCCATTTTTATAAAAAGTATAACAGTGTGTTTTGTTCGCAATAGCTAATAAGACATAAATAAGTGGAATATAGACCCTAATATTTTAGATAAACCAGAGAGTTCTGTATTCTGTAAAACTATTTGTTTTATATCAAGCCACAGACTTTTTCCAGAGAATTTTCTCTAACTAAAATTTATGAAATATTGTGTGGCTAAATAAGTAAAATTTTAGGTATTCTAGAGTTAGAGATGTGATATTATGGTAATAAGACATAAGGTAGAAAAGAGAATCCATAATAATATTTACATATATAATATCTATACCTTTACTTCATTTTTTTCCTATTTTCATTTCTTTTTAGGTAGATGTTTGATCATATGTTAGAAAATCTATTGTTTCATCATTTCTGGGTAAAATGAACTCTATTCAAGATCTAAGAATCATA